>NW_025776844.1:0-74117 GCF_021130785.1 Homalodisca vitripennis | reverse complement strand
ATCTACTCCACTATATGCATTATTAATTATCATATTATTTTGTCTTATATTCTGCTAGCTCGTTACACGTTACTTTGATTCGAATATTCTGGGATTAATGCCGTACACGATACACTGCGCCATTGGCAAGAATTTTGTGCTTCTAAAATACGAATTGGCTCATAGATTCTGGACTATTAGTGACGTAAACATTGACAGACCCAACACTACGAACCACAGCTTAATGAACCTACTTCCTAGACACAACGGCTCAAGACAATGGTTGTCTTTATACACTATAAGAGGTGCCAAGACGTGGAAAAACAATTTCCGGTCCCTGCTTACTGTCAGAAGAACTGTGCAATACGGCGTGTGGGACGGGAACTTCGTAATCCTCTCACATTCCTGTCAATATCGTCCCCACACCTTACAGTTCTTAGAGAACATTATTGGATTCACCATTTTCCTATAAAACTTTCTACGACACACCTATTCTTAGAGCTTGTATAAATTATTATTCCACTATTATTGTTGACCACAAATATTGTAACTTATTTAAGTGTTTTATGATTAAATACAGTATATACATTTATATTTCTATGCTCAGTTACACTTACATTTATACTTATATGGATTTTCAAAATTTGAGTGGAGGGTCAATACCGAAATACCCTTAAAAGTAGTCATGGCTTATCAGAATGAAGAAATGTGTTTTTTCCAATGAGTTCTTTTTAACAAGACCTTTAAAATGGTGAATGGTTTGCCCTATGTTTACATTTAAAAATACTTTGATTCGAACACACGACTCACATTTTTCGAAGATAAATCCCGTACATAAATTTGGATGAATATATTTTCAATGGACTCCCTATGGGCGTTTTATGGGAAAGCACTTGTTTTATGTAAATACATAATATCATTCTCACTATATACATACTGCACCGGTGGTCTGCGTCACCCGGTATATATTTATGAGTAATGAGTATATAAATATACCTGTAAATTGCTACAAAGATGAAATGTTGACACAATGTTTGAGATCAGAGCGTCATGTGCAGGAATTTATGCTCAATACTGTTTTTATAATATTTAAACCTAATGGCAACTATTGTAATATTTGTGTACCAATTATTTTTAGGTCAAGTTATAATATTTTATCTAATGTGTATTGAATTGTTTTAAGGTTATATAAATATGTGGTAATATTAATACCTACGATTGTTAATTAACCTGCAATAGTGAATTCAGTACAGATAAAAAAAAAATTTAATCATTATTACTTAGTTTTTGAGAAAAGGTTGCATTACATTGGAAACCACAGTGTTCTAGCAAATAAAAGATCTTCAAGGGTAAGTTACTTTACTATTTACAACTTTACGTTACATTCATTTTATATATGTTTGGCATCAAAGGGCTAATTTAATAATACGAAAATATAAATTTTACTTACGGACATAGCGCGCGAGGTGAAATCGATCACGTAGTTGAGCTGCTACGAAGGGTTACAATAAAATATTCACACGCGTGCCAATTAGGTAGTTAGTCCGCCGATAATTTAGTTCCGGAACATTGGATAAAAAATAATATTAAGTTGTACTGGCTAACTAGGTTGTGAAATGTTGCATTATATAAAATGGAACTAACTAACGGTACAACTGTATCAATCAAAGGACAGTAATAATGATGCCAATGAAATGAATAAAATTGTAAAATACAGTTTCTTTCTGTGTTATTGATGAGCTTACACTGCCCATTTGAGTAAATTGTTAAAATACATTTGGATAAAACTTTCAGCGATAACAAGGTATTTATGGACGAACACAATTTATGTGTGATAAGGATACATAAGGATTACTATGAAAATTCACTTTTGCAAGACCATTAACATAATCATTATAGAAAGTTGGACCTAAAATACTCCCTTGGAGAACCCCTTTATTTCAGTAGCTTTTTTAAATCCCAAGCCAGTTTAATAAGTTGCCCTCAATTCCACAAGTTTTAAGTTCACGAAGTAAATCCCTTACATAATATATGACGAGACTCTACTGCGGAGTGAAGGAGTAACGGTGAACACAAAATATATTTGATCTAACCTTCACTGACCGCAGGAAGTAACTAAACAGACGTTAGAAAGCATGTTTTTTCATGCTATATACCTTTGATTGTGCGTGGCATTTTTCGGGAAAAAAATCGAATGTCCTACCATTAGTACGTTTGCACTCAAAGGGTTAAAACAGCTAATTAATAAAACATATAAGTGTCACTCAAGTAGTTATTTCTAATCCATTAATCAACTATACATCAGCTGGTTGCCTTTCACATCAACTAACCTACTTGACATCAGATGATTTGTTATAACAATTAATATAATTCAAGAATATTTATGGTACACTCCCATAAACCACACCTAACAGTAGCAGACTAAAGTCACCCCGGGTCCCTTGGAGGTCGAGTATTGTGTTGTGGTATAGAATACAGCAGTTGTTCTACCTTGTCACCAAAATCACATTATGTATTTTAAACTTTATTTATTTCCAAACGTGGTTATTATCCTTCTTCTATTTTTTAAAGATTTATATTATTTAAAATTCAAAATATATATCTAAAATTACATAATTTCTTCACTAATGTATGTACTAAATACCAACTTAATTTTTATTTCTGGTTAAATGTAAAATTATGAACATAAAACATGGAATTATGAAAAGCATTTGGTTTGTACATATAGGTAATATTTTTATCAAAAGATTCATATCTATTTCCATTACCAACAGTTTTTTACTGTACTAATGTTTTGAAATTCCTTAAATTACATTATATATTTTTACTTGTAAAATGTTCAATATATATTCTGGGTTAAGCAGATCAACCGCCCTGTATAGCAACAAAATGTCATGAAATTTATTATTTTAGGCTCCATTTCTCAACCATCCTAAGGAAAGCCATAAATGAATTACAAAAACATATTTTTTGATGGAGGTATCGATAGATGGAATGAAAGCCATACCTAGCTATTTTAATTTTTTAGGTTTTGCGAGTTTTAAATGTAATAAATTTGAAGTAATAAAAAAATTGGAAAAGTACTGAAAAGTGACTGTAACTGGAACTGTAACACAAGTTTGGATAAAGTACCGTACTTCTTTGGTAATTTTAGATTTTTTAAAAACGACATTTTGGACCACACGTATACAAAAAGCGAGATAAATTTAATTGTTCAGAATTATCAGTGGAGAGACCTTTACATGATGTACGGCTCGACCTACATTTATTTTTAAAAATCATAAAAAAATACACCTGCAACCAAAATGCACTTGAGGTATTTTTGGGTTTTTTAAATAATTTTGTCCGAATTCTTTAGGGTGGAAATAAGGGGATTTTTAAAAAGAGAAAAAGGCTGTTTTCGTAGTTCAGCCGGACGATAATGCGAGGTCAGCCAGTAGAATACAATAAATAAATGAGTTATATTGTTAATTATTCACTTAATATTGTTATTATTACTTAATACTACTGTTATTGTTATTATTATCCAATTTTTATTATTATTTAATATACCATATTTATAGATATTGACTTACTTGACTTATTTCCTTTATTCCTTAGGTGGAACATAGGGCTGCCACAAAGTCACGCCATTCCTCTCTGTTCTCAGCCATCTGCTTCACGTTTTGCCAGGTTTTTCTTACAGTTCTCAACTCTTTTTCTGCTGTCCGTCTCCAGGTCATCCTTGGGCGGCCCCTTTTTCTATGGCCTTGAGGGTTCCAATCAAAACTATGTCTAGCTATGTTGTTATGGTCTCGTCTCATTGTATGACCTATCCAGCCCCATTTTCTGCGTCGGATTGTCAATTCGATTGGTTCTTGCCCACTCCTACGCCATAGTTCCTCGTTTGTCACAGTATCTGGCCACCATATCCTGTGAATATTACGTAGGCAGCGATTTACAAACACCTGAATCTTCATTGTGAGCCGTTTAGTTACCTTCCATGTTTCACAGGCGTATAGGAGAACCGACTTCACATTACTATTAAAAATCCGTAACTTAGTGCTTTTTCTTATCATTGCCGATCTCCAAATAGGCCACAATTGTGAGAAGGCTTGCTTTGCCTTGCGTATTCTGCTGGCTATGTCCTCGTCTGCCCCACCATTTTCACTTATCATGCTTCCCAAATAACAGAAATTAGGAACTCTCTCAATACTTTCATCCCCGATCTTGAGATTTTCCTGGTTTTGACTATTGACTCGGATTTCTTTTGTCTTCTTAACATTAATTCTGAGTCCATCTCTAGCTGCTTCCAATCTGAGGTCATTTAACTTGCTCTGCATATCACCAAAGGTATGGGAAAGGAAACATAGGTCATCTGCAAAATCAAGATCTTCCAATCTCTCTGCCAACCTCCACTGTATACCTCTCGGTCTGTTAAGCGCCCTTCTCAAAACAACGTCAAGAACCATAAGAAAGAGAATAGGAGACAAAATACATCCTTGTTTAACTCCTGAAAGTACATGAAATGGTTCAGAAACTTTACCATGATGCACTATTTTGCAGGAATGACCACCATACAATGCCCTAACTAGATTTATTATTTTCTGGGGAATACCAAACGTCTGCATTGCCTCCCATATTCTTCTTCTATCCACACTATCGAATGCTTTTTCAAAATCTATGAATGAAAGGTATAGTGTTGCTTGATACTCTGTAAATTGTTCTACAATAACTCTCAGTGTGTTGATCTGGTCTGCACAAAGATTTTCCTGCCCTAAAACCACTTTGCTCTCTTCTTAGCTTGTTGTCTACAGACTCTCTTATTCTATTTAGAATTATTCTACAAAGTATCTTGCTCGGGACCGATGTGAGAGTTTATTCCTCTCCAGTTGTCACAATCTGCTAGATTCCCCTTCTTTGGTATTTTCACCAAAAGACCAGTATTCCAATCTTTTGGCACATATTCATTCTCCCAGATATCAGTTATTAGGGGGTGGATAAAGAGTGCTGCTTCATCTGCATTCAGCTTTAAAAACTCTCCTGGGATATTATCCTCTCCTGGGGCTTTACAATTTTTCAGCTTTCTGATAGCTTCAGCAATTTCCCTTTCCCCTGGTGCATTCACTTCTATTCCAACCTGTTCGTTCATTACCATTGCAACATTTGCACCATTTGCATCTTGCTCTCTATCTTCTTCATCATTTTGGTTTACAGTGCGGTTTAGGACTTCCTGGAAATGTTGTCTCCACCGTTTTAACTGCGCCTCTTCCGTCACCAACAAATCTCCTGTTTTACTTTTAATAGGTTGACTGTCCGCAAAGGCTTTCCTTCTCGAGAGTCTTTTAGTTATCACATAGAGCGTCTTACTATCTCCCCTGTCAGCTGCCTCCTGTGCTTTATCCGCTAGATAATTTATATACTTCCTTTTATCTCTTCTAAAAAGTCTCTTAACATTTCTATTTGCTCTGCTATATTCTCTTGATGCAGCTTCTTTTTGATCTCGAGTTCTGCATTGATTGAGTATATGTTTTGCTTGTTTCCTATTCTGTATTGCCTCCCATGTTTCCTCGGAGATCCAGTCCGGCCTATTCTTATTCCTATAGCCCAAAACTTCTTCTGCTGTGTCTTGAAAGATTTCCTTAAAATTCTTCCATTTTTTCTCTATTTTTTCTGAGGGATTTTCTCTCTCGTGAAGAGCTTCATCGTCAATGTCGTCCACCCTTAGAGCCTGGAATCTTTATAGATATTAGGCTAACTGTAAATTATATACCTGTATTCTCTAAATAATACTTATTTTATTTTTACCAAACATGCAATATTAAAAGGAGGGGGATAAGACTTTGATTCAACCACAGATGATCGAATATCTTCTCTAATAATCGCCTCAGCACCTTCTACTATTCATAATCGTTCTTCTTCGGGTGAGCTTTTTTTATTCTCGTACCAAGCTTTAGATAAAATATTTGACTGTGTGTCACGAAAAGATATAATAGTGAATGACCCAACCTTAGTTGCAATTATTATATCAGTCAAATACTTCTCCCTCAAATTAGAAATGATAGTCTTATCATCCATTACGTACTCGGTAGGAATATCTTTCAACTCTTTTAATACAAATTGTAAATCATTATTATTTTCTATATTAAAAAAAATCTCTTTCATGGCCTGTGTGATGTTATCATCTTTGTGATGCTTTTTATCAGTAGGTATTCGATTTAAAAAATGAGAGTAGCAAATAGCTATCATAGCAAAGATATTTAGCCTTAGCAGCTACCAAGTCATGTTCAAAAAGTATCCGATTTTTAACTAATTTTCCTAACAAGTCACCTCTTTCTTCAGCTTTCGTCAAAAATTATTTGTAAAATCAAGAGTACTTTACTGATGGTTCGTTTATACTTTTCTTTTTTTTCTGGGACTTCATCAGCTACTTGACCACAAAACAAGCAAAATGTTTTAAAATCAAATACCTCTTCTCGATGCAGCAATTGAACTTTTACTTACATACACTCTTCGACAATCAACATGCACCATCACAGAAGTCAAAGAATTTAAATAATTTATATGGCCGTCATTTCTGTCAATACTTGCAGTTTTTAATGTTAGTAAGCCATACACAGCAGTCACAGAAGCACTTTCTGATATTAATGTGTTACAAATAAAACAGCCATTTCAATTAAAAGATACACTCACAATCGTACGTCTGTTAATGCTAAGATGTCGTTTTCAACTAACGGATAAAATAAATTGTTATCGGTATAGAAATACTAACACAGAGAAATACCCTACCATTCCCATCATCAAGTAAACTAGCTCACCACCACTACTGTACTTATACATAGAAATTCCAAACTCATTCGTTACCGTGTGTAAAAGTAAAAAAACCGGTCATATATAACAATGGAGCATCTGCTACAGCTTCGCAGAGACAGCAAACATCGAACAAGAGATTTGTATTTCGAGATATAATATTCATAGTAATATAGTAATATGGACGAAAAGTATTTCTTTTAATATTGTATGTTTGGCAAAAATAAAATAAGTGTTATTTAAAGAATATATAATTTATAACCAATGTCTATAAAAATGGTATATTAAATAATAATAATAAATGAATAATAATAATAATAACAATAACAATAGTATTAAGTAATAATAATAATATTAAGTGAATAGTTAACAATATAACTTATTTATTTATTGTATTCTACTGGCCGACCTCGCATTATCGTATATAGGTAAGCGGTCCCCTACTCTTTGCGCTGTATATCAAAAAGGGTTGAACGTAGACAAAATTACTTTAGACAAAATTTGAAGAGAATTTTCCGTTCTAAAATTTATCTAACCACCTTCAAAGTCATTTAGCGTAAGGGAAACGAGATATTTGCAAAAAACTGATTTTCGTAAAGTTTTACTTTAAATATTTTAAGTCGCGTACACGTGATTATATGAGACTTTTGAGGTACGTTTTATACCATCAAAATAAAGACGTATGCAAATTTTTAGCTTATTATCTTTCATTCCTAGGTTGCATCCTTATTTTGCCTTATTTTACTGAGTTATGATATTTGAAGTCCACTCAATAACTATTAATAATTACTACATAATGATCGTTCCATAGAATTTCAATTCGCAATATTACGTTGAAGAATGTAATAAGAATTAGACAAGCTATGAAAGTATGTACCATTGGCATGTTATGCAGAAATACTATCATAGTTTCATATAGTATGTAAAAAAGAAGCTTTCTAGTACTTAAGAACTCACCAAAAACAAAATCACGACGGGATTAGCTATTTATCGAGACAACTAAAAGTCTGCAAATCATTTTTACGTATTTCAGATTTTATATTATAATGGGTAATAATTTTCCTTATTTCTTCATAACCTTAAAAACGAATCACATTACCTACTAAAGTGTTATTATAGAACATGCCGAGTATGTCGCTCCACTGGGGCTTGATATCCAGATTCACAGATTTGGGACAGGCACGTTAAGAATTACGTAAATAATTTTAAAATTAGTGAAGAAGGGAGGGAGTTATTTCGAACATGAAATCATACTATCAGAGTGTTATTAAACTTACATCTTCTTCCAAAGTAGAATATTTATAACCTTCTTCTCACTTGCAGATTAAACCACAGGGTTATGATTGATGGAAATATTTCAAAAATTAGCGATTATTTTATGCTCTCATGAGAGTATATATGTCAACATCAACTGTCAGACTCCATGCTACTCAGTGTAAAAGTTATGATTGATTGAAGTCTTTCCAGAGGAAACGATCTTTGAGCACTCACTTACTGCCTTTAACATATTAATCCAAGAATCAAATTTATGGTTGACGGAAATTGAATCAAATCAAACAAATATTTGGGCCCTCAAGTAATATAACAAGTTTGAATACAGCTGTCTCAAACCGACCCATCTAAGAATATAAGTTGTGAGTGATGAAGTGCTTCCAAAATAAGCGATTCTCTTTTGCACTCAAGGAAGTTGAAATGTTGTCAAACTCCAACCTAGTCAAAAGTCTAAGTTATAACTGGTATTGTTTTCAGGGGTTTTATTAAATACTACTGTTGAATGCATCCATATTAAAAATAATTAGGGAAGACGAATAAGAATTTAGAAAAACTTAGTCAATTTAATTTGATGATTGATAGAAACAGTCAGTGAAACTAATATTAAGTTTTCAAATATATATATATATATATATATATATATATATATATTATATATATATATATATATATATATATATTTATATATAGATAGATAATATTTAAATATATATTTGTATATTTTTAAAATTAACAAATCCTATATGATTACATTGACACTAAGTCAGTGTATGGGTTGTAAGGCAGCCTACTCGTATCATTGTTGAAGACAACACAGAAAATAACTTTAATATTTTGTGTAACTGCATGTGACAATAAAATATCGGATAAAAGTGTTTAACCTATGTTAAATGCCATTGAAAAGTTTAAAATTGTCTATTGAGCATGTCTAAAACACTGACAAGGCTTAGTCAGTCTCAAAATTGTTCCGTTGTTTTTAATGACCTTCTTTTCGTGTAACCTCGCCATTATAGAAGACCGCCACCGAGGATCGCACACATTTTTAAAGTATAAATCCTCATACATCACTTTCACTACATTTAACTCGCAGTAGAACGCTTCGAGTATCTTCTCGCTGGGGAAGCTTACGACACAATCTGACGAATTACTGTACAGTAAACTAAGCAGTTAATGTTTAACACTCTCACACTTTGCTGTTTTTATCTTTCTACGTTTCTCTTTGTGAATGGACGTATGGGCAAGTATATTTATATTGTTTAAAATATGTATATTTTTGTGGTAAAAAAATTTTCTATTAGGATGATTTAAGAAACTGTTTGAGCACAGTTAGAGTCACCGATCATTAAGATATATTTTTAAAAGTCAGCAAACTGTAAATATCATGATTATTCCTCGAGGAGTGGAAGACATAGGTAGCAGAACATTTTGTAAATATGACAGATGACTGAATAAAGTGAGTATATTAATTCATATTACGAAACAATGTAATATCCCTAAGAAACAGTTTATTACACTACAGTAAAATAACTGCCTAAATATAATACACTTCAATACTCAAAGCTATGTTAGAAATTCATTCCGATTCAAAGTGGACAGTAAAGAATTGTTACCCATTAATATCGTAGCTTAAAATTGTAAATAAACACGTCGTGTTTTATAGTATGGGCTACCGGCTTAAATTTATTGAAATTTATGAGTATGAATTTTAAATGCTAAACTTTAAAGAAGCCTATTTTGCTCTAAAACTTTTCCCGACGTTAAACTGATTTCATGAGTTTTAAGTCTTAAAAAACTTGATCAACACATACATTTATTAACCAGATCATTATTAAATTTGTTATTTAAAAATAATAAATAGTTAAAATAAATAAATACCTACGAAGAAAACTTCAAAACGCCAAAGTACAACTAAAAATTATGTAACGCAAATAAAATATTTTTAAAACAAGATACAGTGAATAAAAGTTTAAAAACTACTGTGGTGCTGTTGTGACAAAACATCTATACTTTGTGTAAGTGTATTCTACAATGATTTCCACGACAGTGTTCCATCTTCGCTAGTTCTGGTCTGATGTGTGTTTGTACCCTTCGCTCCTATGCAGTGACATCACTCGGGTTCATTCTCAACAGTCAGGACTAGCTGGTGGTGTACTAGTCAGGTAGCACTTTAAATACTTTTTAATGACAGTCCAATTTCGAAATCTTTTGGTTTTACGTATTTAATGTAATTAGGGCACTTGCCACTTGAAGAAGAGTATATATTTCAATCCTTGAAACGCGGTGTTCTACTTTATGTAACATACGACAATGGCATATATCCTATATCCTCCTAACTTTTTGAAACACTTGTTATGTTTATACCGAAACAATATAAGCGCAAGTGAAATTTCACCCTTCTTGGTTTTCTATGGCATATAAAGGAACATTCGTACAACAAATGCAACAGGATAACATAAACTAAGAACTATCACTCTCTCTAGTAACACATCTGCCCAAGCTACAACTGTACTTTTTATAAATTTCCGATAAACCGAACTGAAATTTGAAGTTTTATTTTTAACGAGCATTTTGCTTTAAAAGTTTTCAAAATATGCGGCAGCAAGTTTTGACAGAGGTAACCGACGTTAAGTGATAATATTAAATAACCCAATTTACATACGTATTATATAACATTAACTTATATAATAGTCTAGATAGCTTTAATACAATACCTTAAAACTTTATATTTTGGGAAACAACTGATCCAAGTATGAATCGATATAATGAAAGAAGTCACGACGCTCGAAAGTCAACGACTTGGAAATTACTTTTGTTGTCTTCGGAGAATCGTGTTAAAATGTGGAGCCGACTTTTAGAGTACAACTTGTGGAACATCATTCGGCAACTGGAGTAGAAGCGGGAGTTGCCGAACTTTCTACTTTACTATATGTTCTCTCAATATGTGCAGAAGCAACTGAACGAGCCAGTGGCAGATTAAATCGTGGATTCGGAACTATTGATTTTACAAACTAATTGTGTAAATACAGTATTTCCATATGTGTGAGAATACAATAGTTGGTAAGTTGTGCCTATGTTTACAATATTTTACTGTTAGGTTTAACACATGTATAAAATTACCTCTGTCTAATTATTAAACATAGCTGTGTGATTTAAAGTTACAATTATTATTACACGATAGTTGTTGAAAATTAAGTATTGAGTTCTGGGTATTAGTTATTTGAGAAAGTGCAATTGATATTTTGTGGATGTATTTTTTGTTTTTACATCAGTAGCCCTTAGATAATTTCCATAAGACATACAAAAGGATTAAAATGTTTTTTATCTTCCCGCCTGAAAGTTACGGGCGTCTGAAATGATAAATGGACAAATATAATTGGACCCAAAATAAAAATGGCTGCAGATAAAAATTAAAGTTTTTGCAATATTTAAATCATGCAAGTGGAGTAACGTAATTAAAACAATCCATGATTTAATTTTGTATCTTAATGAATTTTGTAAACCTTTTTGTAATTAAATATAATTTAAAAACCTGACATGTTTTAATACTTTTGCCGTGGTAGAGTATATTCGAAGTCACTTAGCATTGATCAGCATTGAATGCATACACGTGATTGCTGTGTGATTGTTCAACGCGTCTAACAGTTACCAATTATGAATGTTCTATAGTTACAAATATAAATATTTTGATCGTGACAGCCATAATAAATGAAGTGTTAGTGTGTACTGCTCTCAAATTAAAACAACTTTAAATACATTATTAGTTTCAAAGATAAATACTTTTGGATTGTTATAATATTAGTGACAGGAAAAATTTCGTGAAGCGATATTTTAACAACGCAACGATTTTCAGTCAACGAATTTATTCCATTTTAGAATGTCTTTATCAATAAAGTGTCATATATTTAAACAAAATCCCTCTCACTTCCAATACATGATGATACACCCTGTATAGTAGAATTTTAAGATGATGGAGCCAACGATACTCAGAAAATAACATAAGACATTAATATGTCAGAAACTAACAAGTAGTTACAACAACGTCATATAATCTAATAACTATTAATGCTTTTGTCTTGATTGCTAGATAAATTGTTGATGGACTTAATAATGCACACCCTTCATCCAGTTCCTGAGCTATTGATTAAAAGTAGTAAAACTCTAGATCTTATAGCTGTTAAAATTTTAAATCTTAATTTTAAAGAGAACCTTTAAAGGAAATGGCATATATAGTAATGATCAAAATAAAAGACTGACTGTATTAAACAAATTACGTAGGAACGTAAAAGTTAAATGTAAAAAAAATTAGATAATATTATGTAGAAACGTCACTTACAAATCGAACAGATTACGTACTGACCTCTTCAAAAAGAGTTTTCAATATACTGTGGTATACTGTGATTCGTTAAGGCATTTAAATTTTGCAGTTGTGAGGTAAATTGTGAGAATAAGTGAGGTTGAAATGCAATAAATTAATTCAAATGTAGGCAAAGATCATGTTTTTATGTTTTGCTATAAAAAGTTTTCAAAATCCAGCATTCATTCTCGAAAGGCTCACAAATTTAAAGTTAGTCTTTCTTATATAACAATTTACATGAGAATAACTAGAAATAACTGAAGAACAGTCGCTCAGCGCAATTACATTAGACTATAACTAACAAGTTTACAGTGTACTCTAGACGGCAGACATTAGATGAAGTAATATTTGGGGAATGTTTCTCTCGCACAAACAGAATTAATTATGCAGTAACATACAATATAATTATATTACTAACATCTTAGAATGTAATTAACCTCATTGATCTGTGAGCTGAACTTCGTTATTAATTATTAACTATGTAGAACAATTCAGTGAACATGAACAATGATGATCGTGTTATTTACGTAGTTTTAAATTTATTGGTTTCATAACCAAATGCAATTTGAAAGTAGCAGCGTGTAATTAGAGTTGTTCGTAAATTTTGATCGAAGTAGACAATTTATTTAATACATTCAGCTGATATTATGTGAGGAAGATTTTTTCTGTGAATTAGAAGTTTTCACTCTATTGTCCTATCCTAGTATACAATTAAAGCAGAGACATTGGCAACTCTGCGGTATATCACAGAGACAACAGGCTGGAGACGAATATTTCACTCTTGCTTTGCCTTCTAAAGTTTCAAGACTATACATTTGAACTAATTACATTTTTTTAATTATATTTAGAGTATCTTTTATTAAATTCTATTATGTACCCAACAATGCGATTTTAATGAAAATTAACATTTAAGAAGATATTACTACAAGAATTATTAATTCATTATTAATGCATCAGTTTTATTTCGATTTCATTTTTGTGTAACTGTTTATTTGGGATAAAAATTAATATTAAAGAAACAAAATGTACCTGGGATGGATATTTGTTTGTTGCAGAAAATCTCGAGATTCGATGATCTTGAAAATCTCCGGCGAACACCCACTTCAGAAAACACTATAAGAAGTGCATTGTAAGTGTACGTTATGAGACTCTAAGAGCAGTATATAGAGAGGAGACAAGAGATTGGTGATATTTATCAGGTCATGGAGAGAATTAAGGTACGTAGATTTAAACCATATTTTACATTGACATTTATCGCTGTGTATATTTCATGGCTTTCTCGTCAGCAAACCCATATACAACGTGGGAGTTCGCCACACTTAGTATTTAGTGAAGTTGCATATAACAATTCAAACATATCGGTCAATTTAATCTTTTTACCCTGCGGGCAGACAGACAAATAGATTATCATGCAGAAAAGAAACTTTTACAAGCTCCCCTCTCCCTTCCATGGTAGACAAAAGAAACAGTATTCAAATATATTGAGTGTACTGAGTGATAGGCTTTAATAAAATATCTCGCTCGGACAAATCTAATGTACAGACATGTGCCATCATAGAACTTGTTCTTGTCCATGTACAAAAGAATTTATACATAAATTTAGTATACAAATGAGATTTTAAGTTTCTTTGTAGATAGTTAGGCTCCGTTTTAAAAATCTGATGTCCTTTTTCATGTAAAACTGTAAATGTATATGTTGTTTCGTTCTTGAGATATAGTTCAGACGGACTTAGAAATGAAATTCTAAATATTTAGGTAAATTCATTGATGAGATTTCACCCTGAGTTTACACTTTACTAAAGCTCACTCAAATCCCACAGAGTGGTAGCACTATAACTTATCTCCACATTTCCTCTACATATATTAACATTTGTTCAACATTTAAAGTCCATATGTAATTTTGCTCTTCAAATATCGCGCGGACAGTAATGATACTTTTCAACCCCTCGAGGGATATTGAAGTGTTCTCTTTGTGACTTTCAGAAGTTATGTTTAAATTAAATTCACAATTGAAGCCAAAACGTATTAAAAAAAAACCCATATACAACGTCGTCATTTCACATTAACAATTTTCAATAATTATTCAGTGGTATATTGGAAATTGCTAGAACTTTTTAATATTTTTTAATAAAAAAAGGTTGGTGTTTTTGTATCAGTTATCTATAATTTAATTTATTTGAAATTCAGTTTTTTATCACTAAGATACTTTCTTGATCATTTCACATGTCGAAGTCCTTACGGCACTGCGTAACTTCCGCTTTTCTTCTGTTTAGAAACTGTCGGTAACAATTTCAGCGTCTATACTCTTATTAGCGAGTGTCTAAGTATTTGACAGATGAGTCATAGTATATGGAATGTGCAAAGCTGATGCCCATATTGTTATGGTTTAAACCACGAGCACCTCGCTGACAGGTTGCCGCAGCCATTTATCTTCATTTTCCGTTAGTTGCCATTATCGCGGGGCTACACTGTTGTCCACAATGAGGGCCGAATGTATTACCGTCAGCGTTCAAGTTTCCTTTTCTCGAGAAAGCCCTAAAAAACCTGTAAATGTGAAGAGTTAGTTGAATGACCAAGGTTAAAAAGCAACAAAATAACCATTTTCGAGACAGAACACATCAGTATACCGGGTGTCCCAAAAGTCCCACCCCCTTCTAACTTTTGAACACAATTAAACAAACCAATATCCTTTGGGGGGTAGTTATATAATGACAAATGATGATTTTTACGCTACATGAGAACATAGCCCCTCAACCAAAAATGGGGGGTTGGCGGATCAAGTCAAAATTTTTAAATGCAAGCCCCATCAAATGACACTTGAATTTAAAGGATTTATAAAAGAAAAACAATACCACAGACTAGAGATCTCTATCTCAATGCAGAACTAAACACCGGCTAGTCAAAGATTTATTGAAAAGTTACGCAAAAAACTATTTTTCTTAACTTATCTGTTCAGACTTATTCTTAACACTAAGTAGTGCTAAATTAAACTTAAAATAATTAAACTTACCGGGTGCCATTTTGAGCATTTACTTTGAGCTTAAAAAAGGTTGAGTTTAACGGTAAGTTTAATTATTTTAAATTTAATTCAGCACTATTTAGTATTAAGAACAAGTCTGAACAGATGAGTTAAGAAAAATTATGTTTTTATCGTAACTTTTCAATAAAACTTTGAGAAGCCGTTTGTTTCGTACTAGATTGAGATAGAGACCTCTAGTCTGTGTCATTGTTATTCTTTTAAAAATACCTTTAAAATGAAGTGTCATTTGATGGGGGTTTGCATTTAATAATTTTGACTGAACCACCCAACCCCCCATTTTGGGTTGAGGGGCTAAGTTCTCATGTAGCGCAAAAAATCATAATTTGTCTTTATATAACTACCTCCCAAAGGATATTGGTTTTTTTAAATTCCGTTCAAAAGTTAAAAGAGGGGGGGGTGGGATTTTTGGGTCACCCGGTATAAAAGAATTCTAGAGTATTTTATCTCATAACGAATATTTGAGAGAGGTAAAATATCGCAACATAAAGCGTGAGATAAGAGCGAGTACCAGGCAAGTTGCCAATGACCTTGACCTACGTTTTATGTGTTGTAACCTAACAAGTTCTACTATAATAACAAGCAGTTACAAGATTTGAATACAAAATAAATTTGTAATATATTGTAGAAGTATTAAAAATGTCTTTTCTATTAAAACTTGACCTACTTGTTATATTAACTTTCTTGATTTTTATTTACACTATATTAAAGTGAGGAACAAACATATTATAGGGTGTTTATAGTAAATTCACCTAACTTAACCAGCCCCAGCATGTTCTGAATAGGCGACCCCGTTTAATTATAAAATACAGTTTAATCCGAAAATTGTTACAATTTGCAGTGTATAGGTAAAATAATCAAATCACCTAACAATAATTGAAATTAATGGCAGTTCCATAGATGGCTTTCAAACAATTCTATTTGCTTGGATTTTGTGAAACATCTTACTAAATATAACAATTCATAACAAAATCAAAACTAAAGCTCTCGTTGTGATCAATGGATCCATTCATAAACCATGAGCTGTTGGCGAGGGTAAGTCCGATACTGATTGATAAGAATATCTCACTTTAATCGGCCAAGGTCATTCAAGTACAGTACCGTTTCAATGTTGCGTAGTACCAACCTTCCCATTGTTAATAGTAATAAAATAAGTTGCAAAATTTAAAACTTAAAAAAATTACAACAAATTAGTATAAGAGCAACGGTTAAAAAAGTAAAAAATCTTTTGTTTTCAGGATAACAGAGAAATATGAGAGTATAAACTGCGTTAGGGAATTGGTCGCAGGGCAGTCAGAGCGACACGGGGCCTGAAATATTCAACAGAACTCGGTCACCAGACCTTCCTTGAGTAGCCTTGTTATATCAGCCTGGACATTGTGTCCTTGTTCTCACCGCTGTTATTGTAATACAGGGAATCGATATTTGGGTAGTTATTTTATTAATTCCTTTCCTTATACTCGTTGCTCATTAGTCGATATGTACTTTAATGCTTTTTGGGTTGTGTATTACACATAAGGTAATGTATTTCGTTTCTTTTGTAAAAGTGGCAATAATGTTTTTTTCTTAATTATGTTTATGTTTTGATTGGAAAAAATTTGTAAAATTCCAATATTATAAATTGTTAGTTTTACAAATATTATAGAATACAAGGGATATGGAAATCACCGATTTATAGCGTTAGAAAAAGCAACAAAACGGTTTTTAGAAGACTCTTATAGTCCTATGCCTGATTTTGTGTGGGTAAGGAAACGTTTTACTTATAACTACTGAGTCAGAGAGGTATTAGGTTACGTACATTACGATTTTATACACTACATTATTTTATCAAAGAGAGTACATAACAATACACAGTAAGAGTACACCACACCACTTTTTGCGTAACAGGCTTCGCTGGTGTTGCATGCAACATTTGTTATATATTACTCATGTAATCCTCGAAATGTCCTGCGAGCAGGTAGAAAGCACTGGAATGCGAGTATATACAACAACTGCTCTCAATAAAATTCAATGGTTGGACATGCACTAGAAGAGAACATTTTATTATTTATAAAGAAAAGAAATATAATACAAAATTTAAAGTCTATGTATGAAATATTTCTCGAGATATCTTGCCACATAATATGCATTGTAAGTTTTGATCATTAAGTAAGGTTTCATAGCAATGTTGAAATAATAAATGTGCTAGTGAGCTAGAGAGGGTACAACAACGCAAGATTGCGCTGAAACAAAATCTTGTGACCGATTTTTAACATAATTTCTACCCTAATTTTTTGCTGTGTGACCAAAAATGTCAAATGTTCTCATCACATATGATTGTAAGTAGTTTGTTCAAAAATTTATTTATTTTGTTTGCTATTATAACGCTGCCATTATGGTTACGGCCAACGTAAAAATATTCACTAACATTCAGCCAAATCTCATGTAAGAGAGCACCATCAACAAACTCAATTTTGCACATGTAGAAATGTAAAATTTCAAGACGATTAGCTATTTCGCTTCCGAGATACCGTGCGAACAGAAAACCAGACAAATAAACATTTTACCTAAAAACTGCGTAGTTGGGCAAAGTTTTATGCATTGGTTTACAGAGTGTAGGGAAGGTACATTGGTAGTTCCAAAAATAATCTTTATCAAGATATTTAATCTGTATTGGCTAGCTGAGACACTATTACGGCTTCCCAAGTAAACAGGAAGTTGACTATAATATTGTTCCAACCCTTACCAGCAGTTTTGGAAATCAATGTAATTCACATTTCAATACAATTATTTTATAAACATGTAGTCATTTGAAATAGCCGCTCTAGTCCAAACTATCTAATTGTTAATTTAATGTAATATTTTTTCGTACTCTAGAGACTTTACAAAAAAAAAAAAATACTACACGGCCATGTAGAACTACAATGTCTAGTTACAGATAAAATTTTTCATAAGCAGTACTCTTACGTATATTATAAATGTTCTTCCGTCAAGACAAGATCCGGCAGTGTTGCCATGAGGGAGGAAATGTAGGGATTTATTGCTGCACGATACTAGGTCCCCCACTTACTGCTCTGAAATATAAATTCCCTTCGAACATCGTCATTTCTGAATCGATGGAATGCATTTTCAATTATATGTTATCCTATTTTTTATATTTTGGCTCAAATATATAAATCTCGGGATTATACAGGTTAAATATGATAGAATTCCATCACTATGTGTGCTTTCAGTTATAGCGATGATGGTGTACATTTCAAATTGCTGTGATACTTCAAATCCACTCAATAACTATTAGTAATTACTATAATAATCGTTCCACAGAATATAAAGTCGCAACATTATGTTGAAGAATGTAATAAGAATTAGGCAAGCTATGAATGTATGTGCCATTGGCATGTTATGTAGATATAATATCGTAGTATCGTACAACATGTAAAGAAGAATCAATATAGGACTTAAGAACTCGCCAAAAAAATCAGGACGGGATTAACCATTTATCGAGACAACTAAAAGTCATAATTTACAATACATTTTTACGTATTTCATATTTTATATTATGGGCAATCAGATTTTCCGTATTTCTTCATAACCTTAAAAACGAATCACATTACCTACTAAAGAATCATTACAGAACATGTCGAGTATGTCGCTCCACTGGGGCTTGATATCCAGATTCTCAGATTTGGGATGAATACGTAAAGAATGTGACGTAAATAATTTAAAAACTAGTGATGAAGGGAGTTACCATGAACATGAGAGCAAAGCATCAGAGTGTTATCAAAATCATATTTTCTTCTAAAGTAGAATACTTGTGACGTTATTGTCATTTGCAGATAAAACCTCACAGTTATTATTGATTTAGATATTTATTGAAGATATAATTCTTTTCTACTCTCATGAGAGTAAATATGTCGACACTAACTCTCAAACTCCAAAATATTCAAGAGTAAAAGTTCTGATTAATTGAGATGATTCCAAAGGAAACTATTTTCTTGAGCACTCACTAATTACAAGACTAAAATTTATGGTTGTTGGAATTAAGTCAAATCAAAAGGTTTTTTGAGACCCCAAGTAATTAAACAAGTTTGACTATAACTCTCTCAAACCCACCCATTTAGAAATCAAAGTTATGAGTGATGGAGTTGATTCTATTGTAAGTTATTATCTTGTACTCTCAAGAAAGTAAACAATTCTTATCACTAAGAGTGTCTGAAACCGACCCATCCAAGAATAAACTTGTGAGCGATGGAGTTGCTTCCAAAGTAAGCGATTCTCTTGTGCACTCAAGAAAGTAAACATATTAACAAAAAATTGTCAAAATCCAACCTATTCAAGAGTCTAAGTTATAATTGATATATTTCTCTGGTAGCATTCTTAAATACTACCGTTGACTGCATCCATATTAAAAAATAATTAGGGAAGACGAATAAGAATTTAGAAAAACTTCTGGGGATTCCATTGAATTTGATGACTGATAGAAACAGTCAGCGAAACTAATATTACGTTTTCAATATATATATATATATATATATATATATATATATATATATATATGTATAAAAATATTATATATATATATATGTATAATAAATATTATATATATATATGTATAATAAATATTATATATATATATATATATACAATTTAGATATATTTGTATATATTAAAAATTCATAAATCCTAAATGATTTGACAGTAAATCAGTGTACGTTGTAAAGCAGCCTACATATTCTTGTCATTGTATTGTTGAAGTCAACACAGAAAATAACTTTAACATTTTGTGTAACTGCATATGACAATAAAATATTGGATAAAATTGGTTAATCTGTGTTAACTGCCATTCAAAAGTTTTAAATTGTCTAGTGCGCATATCTAAAACACTGACAAGACTTAGTCACACACAAAATATTTCCGTTATTTTTAATGACTTTATTTTCGTTTAAACTCGGCATTATAGAAGAACGCCACCGAGGAACGCCCAAATTTTAAAATATAACGCTCATATATCACTTTGACTACATTTAACTTGCCGAGAACGCTTCGAGTATATTCTCGCTAGTGAAGCTCACGACACAATCTGCCGAATTACAGTAAACTAAACAGTTTAACACTCTCGCACTTTGCTGTTTTTATCTTTCCACGTTTTCTCTTTGTGAATGATCGTATGGGCAAGTATATTTATATTGTTAAATATGTATATTTTTTGTGGTAAAAACTATCACTCTCTCTAGTAACATATCTGCCCAAGCTACAACTGTACGTTTTATATAACATATAATGGAATATTCGTACAACAAATGTAAGAACTATCACTCTCTCTAGTAACACATCTGCCCAAGCTACAACTGTACGTTTTATATGACATATAATGGAATATTCGTACAGCAAATGCAACAGGATAACATAAACTAACAACTATCACTCTCTCTACTAACACATCTGCCCGAGCTACAACTGTACGTGTTATATGACATATAAAGGAATATTCGTACAACAAATGCAACAGGATAACATAAACTAAGAACTATCACTCTCTCTAGTAACACATCTGCCCAAGCTACAACTGTACGTGTTATATGACATATAAAGGAATATTCGTACAACAAATGCAACAGGATAACATAAACTAAGAACTATCACTCTCTCTAGTAACACATCTGCCCAAGCTACAACTGTACGTGTTATATGACATATAAAGGAATATTCGTACAACAAATGCAACAGGATAACATAAACTAAGAACTATCACTCTCTCTAGTAACACATCTGCCCAAGCTACAACTGTACGTGTTATATGACATATAAAGGAATATTCGTACAACAAATGCAACAGTATAACATAAACTAAGAACTATCACTCTCTCTAGTAACACATCTGCCCAAGCTACAACTGTACGTTTTATACATTTCTGATAAACCGAACTGAAATTTGAGGTTAATTTTTAACGAGCATTTTTCTTTAAAAGTTTTCAAAATATGCGGCATATAATAAGCTTTGACATAGGTAACCGACGTTTAACCCTCCAACTGGCAGTCATTTTTTCCTGTAGTGGCGGCATGTTTTCGAGCCTCGTGCAAGGGTTTTTTTAAAAAATTTATTAAAAATATAAATTATATATAAAAATATAAAAGTAATATATATATAGAAGTATATATTTTTGTGTTCAGAATTAAACATTTAATAATATTAGTATTTAAATTTGGCTTTAAAAAAATGTTGACTAAAAATTTCTTTCAAAATTTACATTTTTTTTTTAATTTGGGGGGGACCATACCTAGCAAACCAAGTTATAGTAAGAAAACTATAAAAGTGAGATACCCATTTTGTGTCAAATGTATTCTAGTTTCAGAAACACATAAGCATTATACAAATTTATGAAACTATAATAACACTATCTAACAAAAAGCAGCGATGCGCATAAATTGTGAAAAATAGGGTGTATATGTAAGAGTTTGCTAATAAAAGTTTTACTAATACAGTTTTACTTCAATACATGTTATATTGCATATTTTATTACTCAGAATGAAGTAAACTATACAGCAGTAGTAAAATAAAATTCCATAACTTTTTTTTGAAGAGTCGAAAAAAGTTTCATTTTGTCATTACTCAAAACTTTTGCGAAAAATTTTCGAGAAATTTATTTATTCTAAAATATATTTATTTGCACTACTGCAATATTTAACAATTCACCAGACACTAAACAAAACAATAAAACACAAATAAACCTACTAAAACTTACTAATAAACACGACTCGTCACATCAACAACTCAGACGGCATCGACAACATGGCGGTCACATCTTTTACGTTCCAAACTACGAACTTGGTACGTTGCAACTACAATACAAAGAGGAATAAAACTATAGTATTCCTTAGGCTTTTTTTCCCGAATCCAATGGAGCATGAATCGAATCGATACGTTGCCGGAATATACTGTAATGAGTGATTATGGAAGGGGATGTTTGTTCATCAAATTTTTGATGAACAACAATCCACATTGGGTTGTGTCAATCAAAATTTTGATGAACAAACAGTTAAGGGTTAAGTGACAATACTTTGTAACCCAATTTAATATACGTATTATTAATATTAACTTATATAATAGTCTAGATAGCTCCAATACAATACCTTAAAACTTTATATTTTTGGAAACAACTGATCCAAGTATGAATCGATATAAAGAAAGAAGTCACGACGCTCGAAAGTCAACGACTTGGAAATTACTTTTGTTGTCTTCGGATAATCGTGTTCAAATATGGAGCCTACTTTTAGAGTATAACTTGTAGAAACATCATTCGGCAACTGGGGTAGGAGCGGGAGTTGCCAAACTTTTTACTTTACTACAAGTTCTCTCAATGTGTGCAGAAGAAACTGAACGAGCCAGGGACAGATTCGCTGTATAAGGACTCGTGGATTCAGAACTATTGATTTTATAAACTAATTGTGTAAATACAGTATTTTCATATGTGTTAGAATACAATAGTTGGTAAGTTGTGCCTATGTTTATAATATTTTACTGTTAGGTTTAACACATGTATAAAATTACCTCTGTCTAATTATTAAACATATGATTTAAACATATTAAAACATATTAAACATATTAAACATGTGATTTAAGGTTACAATTATTATTAGACGATAGTTGTTGAAAATTGAGTATTGAGTTCTGGGTATCAGTTATTTGAGAAAGTGCAATTGATATTTTGTGGATGTATTTTTTGTTTTTTAAATCAGTAGACCTTAGATAATTTCCATAAGACATACAAAAGGATTAAAAATTGTTTATCTTCCCGCCTGAAAGTTACGGGCGTCTGAAATGATAAATGGACAAATATAATTGGACCCAAATAAAAATGGCTGCAGATAAAAATTAAAGTTTTTTGCAATATTTAAAACCTTGCAAGTGGAGTAACGTAATTAAAACAATCCATGATTTAATTTTGTAACTTAATGAATTTTATAAACCTTTTGTAATTAAATATAATTTAAAAACCTGACATGTTTTAATACTTTTGCCGCGGCAGAGTATATTCGAAGTCACTTAGCATTGGATGCATACACGTGTTTATAGTACACATCTATGTATTGTGGGTGTGCATGGATAAGAACATTGTTGTGTGTATTGTTCAACGCGTCTAAGAGTTACCAATTATGAATGTTCTATAGTTACAAATATAAATATTTTGATCGTTACAGCCATAATAAATGAAGTGTTAGTGTCTATTGCTCTCAAATAAAAACAACTTAAAATATGTTAATGGTTTCAAACATAAATACTTTTTGATTGTTATGATAGTAGTAACAGGAAAAATTTCGTGAAGCGATATTTTAACAACGCAAACGATTTTCAGTCAACGAATTTATTCCATTTTAGATTGTCTTTATCAATAAAGTGTCATATATTAAACCAAATCGCTCCCACTTCCAATACTTAGAGGTGTACCCCAAGGATCAGTCCTTAGAACGGTACTTTATTTTGTCAACAAATGTCCTTTTAAAATAGTAATTGAAAAATTGAAAAATCTAGAAATTGAATACATGTTTTTGACTTATTTCTTATTAATTAAAAACATATTGTAACGATGAATTCAATTACACTATACTGTATACGTGCGCTGTTAGAAACAAAATAATTAACTGGTGCCCTCGAGCGTAACATACACGAGGAGAATCTGAGGAATGTTTGAAGGAGAGTATTAATAATAGGGTTGTTAACGAACGATACTTTGTAAATGCTTCCCACGTACTCGCAGTTAGTTAGAGAACTTTGTTTTACTTTTCAATGTGTTGTTTCTAAGACTCACAACAACTTTAAAATCGTTATCTTTATTATTAATCTCGATCTGTAATCCTCATGTTCTCTCGTATTTTGAAAATTCATTGTTTTCCTACAAAATAACTTATGTAAAAAGATTTTCCTTTTAATCGCACGTCTTTAGTGTAATAGGACATCCCGTGGATGTCGTCACGCCTTGTATCCCATTCTGCCTTGTACTGGAGTGTTTTGTATCTATATACGATTCAAAATTACAATTATGTAAATATATATTAATTACGTTTAGAGACTGTTGTAAGATACCAAACTGTGGACTTATTGTTATTTCTGAATAAAATCCAACATATAACAGTATAATCTGGATGTGAGTACGATCTTCGGATGTTTTTACTTTTAAATTCAGATTGATAGTTGTAGTTGTACCTTCGTGGTAATAAAATAGACGTCTAATGCTACAACCAAAATGGCACTTATATAAAATTATTAGTACTAGTATTAAAATTCTTAACACTGATATTATGTCCAAATAATAGTTCTGATACTAACTGAATCCTCTCAGAATAAAAGTCGATGTTTATGATTCAATGGAAAAAATTGTGTGACTATGTCTGCGACACAAGTTGAAACACTAATATACATCTTGTATCTCGCAAAGTACAACAAACTTGATATTATAAATATTATCAGCTGCTTAATTAGATATTATGTAACGTGTATCTCACCTGAGAGTGAGCGCCAACCACGGGTTTCTTGTCTAATGTAGGCTAAATCAATCTTGGAATATTTATGAACTTCATATTACTTCATAAGTATGAAGAAATAATTCTAATAAATTATAACCATGGTTTATTGTTCACCTATCTAAAAATAATTCTCTAAAAATAATGATCTCATTCTCTCGGCTGCTCATTTGGAATAAGTAAGTTGGATGTTTTTGACATATTTAATATGGTGTATTTTTAAAAATTCCAAATTAATTGTTACGAAAAAACTTTCTATACACCCATAAATAACGGAGTTGTGGGTTTTAAAATTTAAACAGCCGAAATATTGGAACGAAATAAAACGAGGTGTAAAACTGGCCAATTCACTAAGCCGAGATAAATATTTGCACCAAGTGTTTGTTAAATTGTTGGGCACGTTGTGATGAATGTATATTTATTTATTTACGGACATTTGATTGAATTTTTTGTAAGTCATGGCATGAACACAGCTGCAATAGGGTTGTTTTGTATACGACTGACTAAATACATTTTTCGGTCATTTCAGACCAAGGCAAAAATTGATAAAAGTTTTAGAACGGTAAGGGTGTGCACTTTATTCTCCAAAGTAATTTCACTGGGGGAAAGGTTATTTTTACTAATGGGCAGTTTTTAAGAAAAAGGCTGCGTGAGTTCTAATTCACAGCACTTATCCGTGGGATAATGCTTGGCAGGATTGTGTAATTCACCAATCCCGTTCCCACCGCTCGCTGCCGTACATAATATCTTAGAATAAAATGATGAAAAAATGTAAACGTCAGCACTTCGTAACCCATGTGGTTCATGCTGCTTACGGAATCCCAAATCATGGCAAACAATATCCCTACAACGAGGAAAATGTTGCATTCCGTCTGTTGTCGCGTGTCATGCACCACAGACCGCTGCTAACCTAATTCATAATTTTTACCAATGCTGCTAAACCATTTTGTGTACCATTTGGTATGCTAAAGAACCATATGCAAAGGGTAATAAATTATTTGCTAAGCCTCATTATTACATGAAAGTGTATGTATTTATTAATCAGGATTATTTATATAACGGTTCTATAACTATTAGTAAGGATAATACTCGATATTTTACTCAGGTAAAGGTAACTAAAATCAGCTATAAAAACTTCCTCGAAAGACAAACCCTGAAAGTGCATTGTTATTTTATATCTACTCCACTATATGCATTATTAATTATCATATTATTTTGTCTTATATTCTGCTAGCTCGTTACACGTTACTTGATTCGAATATTCTGGGATTAACGCCGTACACGATACACTGCGCCATTGGCAAGAATTTTGTGCTTCTAAAATACGAATTGGCTCATAGATTCTGGACTATTAGTGACGTAAACATTGACAGACCCAACACTACGAACCACAGCTTAATGAACCTACTTCCTAGACACAACGGCTCAAGACAATGGTTGTCTTTATACACTATAAGAGGTGCCAAGACGTGAAAAACAATTTCCGGTCCCTGCTTACTGTCAGAAGAACTGAGCAATACGGCGTGTGGGACGGGAACTTCGTAATCCTCTCACATTCCTGTCAATATCGTCCCCACACCTTACAGTTCTTAGAGAACATTATTGGATTCACCATTTTCGTATAAAACTTTCTACGACACACCTATTCTTAGAGCTTGTATAATTATTATTCCACTATTATTGTTGACCACAAATATTGTAACTTATTTAAGTGTTTTATGATTAAATACAGTATATACATTTATATTTATATGTTCAGTTATAGTTACATTTATACTTATATGAATTTTCAAAATTTTAGTGGGAGGTCAATACCAAAATACCCTTAAAAGTAGTCAGAAAAGTTATCAGAATGAAGAAGTGAAATGGGTTCACAAATGGGAACCTTTAAAATGGTGTATGGTTTGCCCTATGTTTACATTTAAAAATATTCTGATTCGAACACACGACTCATATTTTTCGAAGATAAATCCCGTACATAAATTTGGATGAATATATTTTCAATGGACTCCCTATGGGCGTTTTATGGGAAAGCACTTGTTTTATGTAAATACATAATATCATTCTCACTATATACATACTGCACCGGTGGTCTGCGTCACCCCGTATATATTTATGAGTAATGAGTATATAAATATACCTGTAAATTGCTACAAAGATGAAATGTTGACACAATGTTTGAGATCAGAGCGTCATGTGCAGGAATTTATGCTCAATACTGTTTTTATAATATTTAAACCTAATGGCAACTATTGTAATATTTGTGTACCAATTATTTTTAGGTCAAGTTATAATATTTTATCTAATGTGTATTGAATTGTTTTAAGGTTATATAAATATGTGGTAATATTATACCTACGATTGTTAATTAACCTGCAATAGTGAATTCAGTACAGATAAAAAAAAATTTAATCATTATTACTTAGTTTTTGAGAAAAGGTGCATTACATTGGAAACCACAGTGTTCTAGCAAATAAAAGATCTTTAAGGGTAAGTTACTTTACTATTTACAACTTTACTTTACGTTACATTCATTTTATATGTTTGGCATCAAAGGGCTAATTTAATAATACGAAAATATAAATTTTACTTACGGACATAGCGCGCGAGGTGAAATCGATCACGTAGTTGAGCTGCTACGAAGGGTTACAATAAAATATTCATACGCGTGCCAATTAGGTAGTTAGTCCGCCGATAATTTAGTTCCGGAACATTGGATAAAAAATAATATTAAGTTGTACTGGCTAACTAGGTTGTGAAATGTTGCATTATATAAAATGGAACTAACTAACGGTACAACTGTATCAATCAAAGGACAGTAATAATGATGCCAATGAAATGAATAAAATTGTAAAATACAGTTCTTTCTGTGTTATTGATGAGCTTACACTGCCCATTTGAGTAAATTGTTAAAATACATTTGGATAAAACTTTCAGCGATAACAAGGTATTTATGGACGAACACAATTTATGTGTGATAAGGATACATAAGGATTACTATGAAAATTCACTTTTGCAAGACCATTAACATAATCATTAAAGAAAGTTGGACGTAAAATACTCCCTTGGAGAACCCCTTTATTTCAGTAGCTTTTTTAAATCCCAAGCCAGTTTAATAAGTTGCCCTCAATTCCACAAGTTTTAAGTTCACGAAGTAAACCCCTTACATAATATATGACGAGACTCTACTGCGGAGTGAATGAGTAACGGTGAACACAAAATATATTTGATCTAACCTTCACTGACCGCAGGAAGTAACTAAACAGACGTTAGAAAGCATGTTTTTTCATGCTATATACCTTTGATTGTGCGTGGCATTTTTCGGGGAAAAAAATCGAATGTCCTACCATTAGTACGTTTGCGCTCAAAGGGTTAAAACAGCTAATTAATAAAACATATAAGTGTCACTCAAGTAGTTATTTCTAATCCATTAATCAACTATACATCAGCTGGTTGCCTTTCACATCAACTAACCTACTTGACATCAGATGATTTGTTATAAAAATTAATATAATTCAAGAATATTTATGGTACAACTCCCATAACCACACCTAACAGTAGCAGACTAAAGTCACCCCGGGTCCCTTGGAGGTCGAGTATTGTGTTGTGGTATAGAATACAGCAGTTGTTCTACCTTGTTACCAAAAATCACATTATGTATTTTAAACTTTATTTATTTCCAAACGTGGTTATTATCCTTCTTCTATTTTTTTAAAGATTTATATTATTTAAAATTCAAAATATATATCTAAAATTACATAATTTCTTCACTAATGTATGTACTAAATACCAACTTAATTTTTATTTCTGGTTAAAAGTAAAATTATGAACATAAAACATGGAATTATGAAAAGCATTTGGTTTGTACATATAGGTAATATTTTTATCAAAAGATTCATATCTATTTCCATTACCAACAGTTTTTTACTGTACTAATGTTTTGAAATTCCTTAAATTACATTATATATTTTTTACTTGTAAAATGTTCAATATATATTCGGGGTTAAGCAGATCAACCGCCCTGTATAGCAACAAAATGTCATGAAATTTATTATTTTAGGCTCCATTTCTCAACCATCCTAAGGAAAGCCATAAATGAATTACAAAACATATTTTTTGATGGAGGTATCGATAGATGGAATGAAAGCCATACCTTGCTATTTTAATTTTTTAGGTTTTGCGAGTTTTAAATGTAATAAATTTGAAGTAATAAAAAAATTGGAAAAGTACTGAAAAGTGACTGTAACTGGAACTGTAACACAAGTTTGGATAAAGTACCGTACTTCTTTGGTAATTTTAGATTTTTTAAAAACGACATTTTGGACCACACGTATACAAAAAGCGAGATAAATTTAATTGTTCAGAATTATCAGTGGAGAGACCTTTACATGATGTACGGCTCGACCTACATTTATTTTTAAAAATCATTAAAAAATACACCTGCAACCAAAATGCACTTGAGGTATTTTTGGGTTTTTAAATAATTTTGTCCGAATTCTTTAGGGTGGAAATAAGGGGATTTTTAAAAAGAGAAAAAGGCTGTTTTCGTAGTTCAGCCGGACGATAATGCGAGGTCAGCCAGTAGAATATAATAAATAAATGAGTTATAGTGTTAATTATTCACTTACCATTGTTATTATTACTTAATACTACTGTTATTGTTATTATTATCCAATTTTTATTATTATTTAATATACCATATTTATAGATATTAGGCTAACTGTAAATTATATACCTGTATTCTCTAAATAATACTTATTTTATTTTTACCAAACATGCAATATTAAAAGGAGGTGGATAAGACTTTGATTCAACTACAGATGATCGAATATCTTCTCTAATAATCGCTTCAGCACCTTGTACTATTCATAATCGTTCTTCTTCGGGTGAGCTTTTTTTATTCTCGTACCAAGCTTTAGATAAAAATATTTGACTGTGTGTCACGAAAAGATATAATAGTGAATGACCCAACCTTAGTTGCAATTATTATATCAGTCAAATACTTCTCCCTCAAATTAGAAATGATAGTCTTATCATCCATTACGTACTCGGTAGGAATATCTTTCAACTCTTTTAATACAAATTGTGAATCATTATTATTTTCTATATAAAAAAAATCTCTTTCATGGCCTGTGTGATGTTATCATCTTTGTGATGCTTTTTATCAGTAGGTATTCGATTTAAAAAATGAGAGTAGCAAATAGCTATCATAGCAAATGATATTTAGCCTTAGCAGCTACCAAGTCATGTTCAAAAAGTATCCGATTTTTAACTAATTTTCCTAACAAGTCACCTCTTTCTTCAGCTTTCGTCAAAAATTATTTGTAAAATCAAGAGTACCTACTTTACTGATGGTTCGTTTATACTTTTCTTTTTTTTCTGGGACTTCATCAGCTACTTGACCACAAAACAAGCAAAATGTTTTAAAATCAAATACCTCTTCTCGATGCAGCAATTGAACTTTTACTTACATACACTCTTCGACAATCAACATGCACCATCACAGAAGTCAAAGAATTTAAATAATTTATATGGCCGTCATTTCTGTCAATACTTGCAGTTTTTAATGTTAGTAAGCCATACACAACAGTCACAGAAGCACTTTCTGATATTAATGTGTTACAAATAAAACAGCCATTTCAATTAAAAGATACACTCAAAATCGTAAGTCTGTTAATGCTAAGATGTCGTTTTCAACTAACGGATAAAATAAATTGTTATCGGTATAGAAATACTAACACAGAGAAATACCCTACCATTCCCATCATCAAGTAAACTAGCTCACCACCACTACTGTACTTATACATAGAAATTCCAAACTCATTCGTTACCGTGTGTAAAAGTAAAAAAAACCGGTCATATATAACAATGGAGCATCTGCTACAGCTTCGCAGAAACAGCAAACATCGAACAAGAGATTTGTATTTCGAGATATAATATTCATAGTAATATAGTAATATGGACGAAAAGTATTTCTTTTAATATTGTATGTTTGGCAAAAATAAAATAAGTGTTATTTAAAGAATATATAATTTATAACCAATGTCTATAAAAATGGTATATTAAATAATAATAATAAATGAATAATAATAATAATAACAATAACAATAGTATTAAGTAATAATAATAATATTAAGTGAATAGTTAACAATATAACTCATTTATTTATTGTATTCTACTGGCCGACCTCGCATTATCGTATATAGGTAAGCGGTCCCCTACTCTTTGCGCTGTATATCAAAAAGGGTTGAACGTAGACAAAATTACTTCAGACAAAATTTGAAGAGAATTTTCCGTTCTAAAATTTATCTAACCACCTTCAAAGTCATTTAGCGTAAGGGAAACGAGATATTTGCAAAAAACTGATTTTCGTGAAGTTTGACTTTAAATATTTTAAGTCGCGTACACGTAATTATATGAGACTTTTGAGGTACGTTTTATACCATCAAAATAAAGACGTATGCAAATTTTTAGCTTATTATCTTTCATTCCTAGGTTTGCATCCTTATTTTGCCTTATTTTACTGAGTTTATGATACTTGAAGTCCACTCAATAACTATTAATAATTACTACATAATGATCGTTCCATAGAATTTCAATTCGCAATATTATGTTGAAGAATGTAATAAAAATTAGATAAGCTATGAAAGTATGTACCATTGGCATGTTATGCAGATATACTATCATAGTATCATATAGTATGTAAAAAAAGAAACTTTCTAGTAATTAAGAACTCGCCAAAAACAAAATCACGACGGGATTAGCTATTTATCGAGACAACTAGAAGTCATAATTTACAAATCATTTTTACGTATTTCAGGTTTTATATAATGGGCAATAATTTTCCTTATTTCTTCATAACCTGAAAAACGAATCATATTGCGTACTAAAGTGTCATTGCAGAACATGCTGAGTATGTCGCTCCACTAGGGCTTGCTATCCAGATTCTCAGATTTGGGACAGGCACGCTAAGAATTACGTAAATAATTTAAAAATTAGTGTAGAAGGGAATTAGTTATTTCGAACATGAAACCATACTATCAGAGTGTTATTAGACTTATATCTTCTTCCAAATTAGAATATTTATAACCTTATTCTCACTTGCAGATTAAACCACAGGGTTATGATTGATGGAAATATTTCAAAAATTAGCGATTATTTTATGCTCTCATGAGAGTATATATGTCAACATTAACTGTCAGACTCCATCCTACTCAGTGTAAAAGTTATGATTGATTGAGATCTTTCCAGAGGAAACGATCTTTGATCACTCACTTACTGCCTTTAAACATATTAATCCAAGAATCAAATTTATGGTTGACGGAATTGAATCAAATCAAACAAATATTTGGGCCCTCTAGTAATATAACAAGTTTGAATACAGCTGTCTCAAACCGACCCATCTAAGAATATAAGTTGTGTGAGTGATGAAGTGCTTCCAAAATAAGCGATTCTCTTTTGCACTCAAGGAAGTTGAAATGTTGTCAAACTCCAACCTAGTCAAAAGTCTAAGTTATAACTGGTATTGTTTTCAGAGGTTTTATTAAATACTACTGTTGAATGCATCCATATTAAAAATAATTAGGGAAGACGAATAAGAATTTAGAAAAACTTGTGTGGAGTCAATTTAATTTAATGATTGATAGAAACAGTCAGTGAAACTAATATTAAGTTTTCAAATATATATATATATATATATATATATATAATATATATATATATATATATATGTATATTTGAAAACATGTTATATATATATTTATATATAGATAGATAATATTTAAATATATATTTGTATATTTTTAAAATTAACAAATCCTATATGATTACATTGACACTAAGTCAGTGTATGGGTTGTAAGGCAGCCTACTCGTATCATTGTTGAAGACAACACAGAAAATAACTTTAATATTTTGTGTAACTGCATGTGACAATAAAATATCGGATAAAAGTGTTTAACCTATGTTAAATGCCATTGAAAAGTTTAAAAATTGTCTATTGAGCATGTCTAAAACACTGACAAGGCTTAGTCAGTCTCAAAATTGTTCCGTTGTTTTTAATGACCTTCTTTTCGTGTAACCTCGCCATTATAGAAGACCGCCACCGAGGATCGCACACATTTTTAAAGTATAAATCCTCATACATCACTTTCACTACATTTAACTCGCAGTAGAACGCTTCGAGTATCTTCTCGCTGGGGAAGCTTACGACACAATCTGACGAATTACAGTAAACTAAGCAGTTGATGTTTAACACTCTCGCACTTTGCTGTTTTTATCTTTCTACGTTTCTCTTTGTGAATGGATCGTATGGGCAAGTATATTTATATTGTTAAAATATGTATATTTTTTGTGGTAAAAAAATTTTCTATTAGGATGATTTAAGAAACTGTTTGAGCACAGTTAGAGTCACCGATCATTAAGATATATTTTTAAAAGTCAGCAAACTGTAAATATCATGGTTATTTCCTCGAGGAGTGAAAGACATACGTAGCAGAACATTTTGTAAATGTGACAGATTACTGAATAAAGTGAGGTATATTAATTCATATAATGTAATATCCCTAAGAAACAGTTTATTACACTACAATAAAATAACTGCCTAAATATAATACACGTCAATATTCAAAGCTATATTAGAAATTCATTCCGATTCAAAGTAGACAGTAAAGAATTGTTACCCATTAATATCGTCGCTTAAAATTTGTAAATAAACACATCATGTTTTATAGTATGGGCTACCGGCTTAAATTTATTAAAATTTCTGAGTGTGAATTTTAAATGCTAAACTCTAAAGAAGCTTATTTTGCTCTCAACCTTTTCCCTAAGTTAAACTGATTCCATGAGTTTTAAGTCTTAAAAAACTTGATAAAAACAGACATTTATTAACCAGATCATTATTAAATTTGTTGTTTAAAAATAATAAATAGTTTTAATAAATAAATACCTACGAAGAAAACTTCAAAACGCCAAAGTACAACTAAAAGTTATGTATAACGCAAATAAAATATTTTTAAACCAAGATACATTAAATACAAGTTAATAAAAACTACTCCTAAGCTGTTGTAACAAAAACACTTAAATTTTGTGTAAAGTTTATTCTACAATGGTTTCCACGACAGTGTTCCATCTTCGCTAGTTCTGGTCTGATGTGTATTTGTACCCTTAACTCTTATTCAGTACATCACTCCGGTTCATTCTCAACAGTCAGGACTAGCTGGTGGTGTACTAGTCAGGTACCACTTTTATATACTTTTTAATGACAGTCCAATTTCGAAATATTTTGGTTATAGTTATTTAATGTATTAGGGCACTTGCCACTTGAAGAAGAATATAGATTTCAATCCTTGAAACGCGGTGTTTCTACTTTATGTAACATACGACAATGGCATATATCCCATATCCTCCTAACTTTTTGAAACACTTGTTATGTTTTATATAGAAACAATATAAGCGCAAGTGAAATTTCACCCTTCTTGGTTTTCTATGACATATAAAGGAATATTCGTACAATAAATGCAACAGGATAACATAAACTAAGAACCATCACTCTCTCTAGTAACACATCTGCCCAAGCTACAACTGTAGGTTTTATATGACATATAATGGAATATTCGTAAAAAAAATGCAACAGGATAACATAAAACTAAGAACTATCACTCTCTCTAGTAACACATCTGCCCAAACTACAACTCTACGTTTTATATGACATATAAAGGAATATTCGTACAATAAATGCAACAGGATAACATAAACTAAGAACTACCACTCTCTCTAGTAACACATCTGCCCAAACTACAACTGTACCTTTTATAAATTTCTGAGAGTTTATATATATTTTATAAATAGTTGGTAAGTTGCACCTATGTTTATAATATTTTAGTGTTAGGTTTAACACATGTATAAAATTACCTCTGTCTAATTATTAAACATAGCTGTGTGATTTAAAGTTACAATTATTATTACACGATAGTTGTTGAAAATTGAGTATTGAGTTATGGGTACTTATTAGTTATTTGAGAAAGTGCAATTGATATTTTGTGGATGTATTTTTTGTTTTTACATCAGTAGCCCTTAGATAATTTCCATAAGACATACAAAAGGATTAAAATGTTTTTTATCTTCCCGCCTTAAAGTTACGGGCGTCTGAAATGATAAATGGACAAATATAATTGGACCCTAATAAAAATGGCTGCAGATAAAAATTAAAGTTTTTGCAATATTTAAGTCATGCAAGTGGAGTAACGTAATTAAAACAATCCATGATTTAATTTTGTATCTTAATGAATTTTGTAAACCTTTTGTAATTAAATATAATTTAAAAACCTGACATGTTTTAATACTTTTGCCGTGGTAGAGTATATTCGAAGTCACTTAGCATTGATCAACATTGAATGCATACACGTGATTGTTGTGTGATTGTTCAACGCGTCTAAGAGTTACCAATTATGAATGTTCTATAGTTACAAATATAAATATTTTGATCGTGACAGCCATAATAAATGAAGTGTTAGTGTGTACTGCTCTCAAATTAAAACAACTTTAAATACATTATTAGTTTCAAAGATAAATACTTTTGGATTGTTATAATATTAGTGACAGGAAAAATTTCGTGAAGCGATATTTTAACAACGCAACGATTTTCAGTCAACGAATTTATTCCATTTTAGAATGTCTTTATCAATAAAGTGTCATATATTTAAACAAAATCCCTCTCACTTCCAATACATGTTGATACACCAGGTATAGTAGAATTTTAAGATGATGGAGCCAACGATACTCAGAAAATAACATAAGACATTAATATGTCAGAAACTAACAAGTAGTTACAACAACGTCATATAATCTAATAACCATTAATCCTTTTGTCTTGATTGCTAGATAAATAAATTGTTGATGGACCTAATAATGCACACCCTTCATCCAGTTCCTGAACTATTGATTAAAAGTAGTAAAACTCTAGATCTTATAGCTGTTAAATTTTAAATCTTAATTTTAAAGAGAACCTTTCGAACTAGAACGAAAATGAAGAGTCGAAAGCACGCGAAAAGAAAGATTGTTTCTCTTTTGATGGTAGTGAAAAAGTTCTATTCAAAGGTATATATACTTCGTAAAATATGATTTAGTAAGGAAATGGCATATATAGTAATGATCAAAATAAAAGACTGACTGTATTAAACAAATTACGTAGGAACGTAAAAGTTAAATGGAAAAAAATTAGATAATATTATGTAGAAACGTCACTTACAAATCGAACAGATTACGTACTGACCTCTTCAAAAAGAGTTTCAATATACTGTGGTATACTGTGATTCGTTAAGGCATTTAAATTTTGCAGTTGTGAGGTAAATTGTGAGAATAAGTGAGGTTGAAATGCAATAAATTAATTCAAATGTAGGCAAAGATCATGTTTTTATGTTTTGCTATAAAAAGTTTTCAAAATCCAGCATTCACATTCTCGAAAGGCTCACAAATTTAAAGTTAGTCTTTCTTATATAACAATTTACATGAGAATAACTAGAAATAACTGAAGAACAGTCGCTCAGCGCAATTACATTAGACTATAACTAACAAGTTTACAGTGTACTCTAGACGGCAGACATTAGATGAAGTAATATTTGGGGAATGTTTCTCTCGCACAAACAGAATTAATTATGCAGTAACATACAATATAATTATATTACTAACATCTTAGAATGTAATTAACCTCATTGATCTGTGAGCTGAACTTCGTTATTAATTATTAACTATGTAGAACAATTCAGTGAACATGAACAATGATGATCGTGTTATTTACGTAGTTTTAAATTTATTGGTTTCATAACCAAATGCAATTTGAAAGTAGCAGCGTGTAATTAGAGTTGTTCGTAAATTTTGATCGAAGTAGACAATTTATTTAATACATTCAGCTGATATTATGTGAGGAAGATTTTTTCTGTGAATTAGAAGTTTTCACTCTATTGTCCTATCCTAGTATACAATTAAAGCAGAGACATTGGCAACTCTGCGGTATATCACAGAGGACAACAGGCTGGAGACGAATATTTCACTCTTGCTTTGCCTTCTAAAGTTTCAAGACTATACATTTGAACTAATTACATTTTTTTAATTATATTTAGAGTATCTTTTATTAAATTCTATTATGTACCCAACAATGCGATTTTAATGAAAATTAACATTTAAGAAGATATTACTACAAGAATTATTAATTCATTATTAATGCATCAGTTTTATTTCGATTTCATTTTTGTGTAACTATTTATTTGGGATAAAAATTAATATTAAAGAAACAAAATATACCTGGGATGGATATTTGTTTGTTGCAGAAAATCTCGAGATTCGATGATCTTGAAAATCTCCGGCGAACACCCACTTCAGAAAACACTATAAGAAGTGCATTGTAAGTGTACGTTATGAGACTCTAAGAGCAGTATATAGAGAGGAGACAAGAGATTGGTGATATTTATCAGGTCATGGAGAGAATTAAGGTACGTAGATTTAAACCATATTTTATATTGACATTTATCGCTGTGTATATTTCATGGCTTTCTCGTCAGCAAACCCATGTACAACGTGGGAGTTCGCCACACTTAGTATTTAGTGAAGTTGCATATAACAATTCAAACATATCGGTCAATTTAATCTTTTTACCCCTGCGGGCAGACAGACAAATAGATTATCATGCAGAAAAGAAACTTTTACAAGCTCCCCTCTCCCTTCCATGGTAGACAAAAGAAACAGTATTCAAATATATTGAGTGTACTGAGTGATAGGCTTTAATAAAATATCTCGCTCGGACAAATCTAATGTACAGACATGTGCCATCATAGAACTTGTTCTTGTCCATGTACAAAAGAATTTATACATAAATTTAGTATACAAATGAGATTTTAAGTTTCTTTGTAGATAGTTAGGCTCCGTTTTAAAAATCTGATGTCCTTGTACTCAGCTTCTTTGCAAATTTAGAGCACAAATACACGGATAGTGACGTGAAGCAATGTGATTGGATTCGAAATGATGAAATACAATAACACATAGAACAGACTTCTGAGTTTTTCTTATTGCTATCAGAATGGTTACCCATAAACCGATAGCAAAATGTTCGATAACGTTCAGTCAAATCCCCTGGAATGATATGCACCAACATCTAACCAGATGATGCCTATGTTGAGAAATTCAGTCATGTAAAACTGTAAATGTATATGTTGTTTCGTTCTTGAGATATAGTTCAGACGGACTTAGAAATGAAATTCTAAATATTTAGGTAAATTCATTGATGAGATTTCACCCTGAGTTTAACACTTTACTAAAGCTCACTCAAATCCTACAGAGTGGTAGCACTATAACTTATCTCCACATTTCCTCTACATATATTAACATTTGTTCAACATTTAAAGTCCATATGTAATTTTGCTCTTCAGATATCGCGCGGACAGTAATGATACTTTTCAACCCCTCGAGGGATATTGAAGTGTTCTCTTTGTGACTTTCAGAAGTTATGTTTAAATTAAATTCACAATTGAAGCCAAAACGTATTAAAAAAAAAACCCATATACAACGTCGTCATTTCACATTAACAATTTTCAATAATTATTCAGTGGTATATTGGAAATTGCTAGAACCTTTTAATATTTTTTAATAAAAAAAGGTTGGTGTTTTTGTATCAGTTATCTATAATTTAATTTATTTGAAATTCAGTTTTTTATCACTAAGATACTTTCTTGATCATTTCACATGTCGAAGTCCTTACGGCACTGCGTAACTTCCGCTTTTCTTCTGTTTAGAAACTGTCGGTAACAATTTCAGCGTCTATACTGTTATTAGCGAGTGTCTAAGTAGTTGACAGATGAGTCATAGTATATGGAATGTGCAAAGCTGATGCCCATATTGTTTATGGTTTAAACCACGAGCACCTCGCTGACAGGTTGCCGCAGCCATTTATCTTCATTTTCCGTTAGTTGCCATTAGCGCGGGGCTACACTGTTGTCCACAACGAGGGCCGAATGTATTTACCGTCAGCGTTCAAGTTTCCTTTTCTCGAGAAAGCCCTAAAAAACCTGTAAATGTGAAGAGTTAGTTGAATGACCAAGGTTAAAAAAGCAACAAAATAACCATTTTCGAGACAGAACACATCAGTATACCGGGTGTCCCAAAAGTCCCACCCCCTTCTAACTTTTGAACACAATTAAACAAACCAATATCCTTTGGGGGGTAGTTATATAATGACAAATGATGATTTTTACGCTACATGAGAACATAGCCCCTCAACCAAAAATGGGGGGTTGGCGGATCAACTCAAAATTTTTAAATGCAAGCCCCATCAAATGACACTTGAATTTAAAGGTCTTTATAAAAGAAGAACAATACCACAGACTAGAGGTCGCTATCTCAATCCAAAACTAAACACCGGCTTGTCAAAGTTTTATTTAAAAGTACACAAAAACCTATTTTTCTTAACTTATCCGTTCAGGACTTATTCTTAACACTAAGTAGTGCTAAATTAAACTTAAAATAATCAAACTTACCGGGTGCCATTTTGAGTATTTACTTTGAGCTTTAAAAAGGTTTGAGTTAAGATTTCAACGGTAAGTTTAATTATTTTAAGTTTAATTCGGCACTATTTAGTATTAAGAACAAGTCTGAAGAGATGAGTTAAGAAAAATTATGTTTTTATCGTAACTTTTCAATAAAACTTTGAGAAGCCGTTGTTTCGTACTAGATTGAGATAGAGACCTCTAGTCTGTGTCATTGTTATTCTTTTATAAATACCTTTAAAATGAAGTGTCATTTGATGGGGGTTTGCATTTAATAATTTTGACTGAACCCCCCAACCCCCCATTTTGGGTTGAGGGGCTAAGTTCTCATGTAGCGCAAAAATCATCATTTGTCTTTATATAACTACCTCCCAAAGGATATTGGTTTGTTTAATTCCGTTCAAAAGTTAAAAGAGGGGGGTGGGATTTTTGGGACACCCGGTATAAAAGAATTCTAGAGTATTTTATCTCATAACGAATGTTTGAGAGAGGTAAAATATCGCAACATAAAGCGTGAGATAAGAGCGAGTACCAGGCAATGACCTTGACCTACGTTTTCTGCGTTATATCCTTGTTGGCAGTTACAAGATTTGAATACAAAAGAAAATTGTAATATATTGTAGAAGTATTAGGCCTAAAAATGTCTTTTCTATTAAAACTTGACCTACTTGTTATATTAACTTTCTTGATTTTTATTTACACTATATTAAAGTGAAGAACAAACATATTATACGGTGTTTTATAGTAAATTCCCCTAACTTAACCAGCCCCAGCATGTTCTGAATAGGTGACCTCCGTTTAATTATAAAATACAGTTTAATCCGAAAACTGTTACAATTTGCAGTGTATAGGTAAAATAATCAAATCACCTAACAATAATTGAAATTAATGGCAGTTCCATAGATGGCTTTCAAACAATTCTATTCGCTTGGATTTTGTGAAACATCTTACTAAATATAACAATTCATAACAAAATCAAAACTAAAGCTCTCGTTGTGATCAATGGATCCATTCATAAACCATGAGCTGTTGGCGAGGGTAAGTCCGATACTGATTGATAAGAATATCTCACTTTAATCGGCCATGGTCATTCAAGTACAGTACCGTTCCAATGTTGCGTAGTACCAACCTCTCCATTGTTAATAGTAATAAAACAAGTTGTAAAATTTAAAACTTAAAAAAATTACAACAAATTAGTATAAGAGCAACGGTTAAAAAAGTAAAAAATCTTTAGTTTTCAGGATAACAGAGAAATATGAGAGTATAAACTGCGTTAGGGAATTGGTCGCAGGGCAGTCAGAGCGACACGGGGCCTGAAATATTCAATAGTATTCGGTCACCAGACCTTCCCTTGAGTAGCTTTGTTATATCAGCCTGTACATTGTGATCTTGTTCTCACCGCTGTTATTGTACCACAGGGAATCGATATTTGGGTTGTTATTTTATTAATTCCTTTCCTTATACTCGTTGCTCATTAGTCGATATGTACTTTAATGCTTTTTGGGTTGTGTATTACACATAAGGTAATGTATTTCGTTTCTTCTGTAAAAGTGGCAATAATGTTTTTTTTTCTTAATTATGTTTATGCTTTTATTGGAAAAAATTTGTAAAATTCCAATATTATAAATTGTTTAGTTTTACACATATTTATACTGAATGTTGATATACAAAATTTTTTGTTTTTATTATGATGACCCTAAATAGTCTCGAACTCATAAGATTTAAGTAGATACTGGTGGAAGTTAAAACTGCACCCTTTTAGAAATATTCAGGTTTATTAAATCAATTCAAATGTCAATTATTAACCTTGTATTCCACCAAAACAATGTTTTGAACAATAGGTTAAAATTACTACTTCCTTAGGCAAGGCACTTTCGATTTAATATTGGCTCACTGTCCTCTAAATACGTGAGTATAAAATATAAAAAATAAAATAATAATCTTGAATAAATCTGAATGAAATAAATTAAATAGGATTCTTCTCAAAACTAATAAAATAAAAATAATAAACTTCTTTCAAATTAAATTCTCAAACAAAACTAAACAGTTCTCAACAGGAATTTTTCACAAGTTCCTACAGGATATGGTGCAGCACCTGCAGCTCTTAATTTTTACTACAATCCTTAGAATTTCAATTAAATTTTACGTTCGACTTTAATAAATTACTCCTTTACAATTCATATATATATATATATATATATATATATATATATATATATATTATATATATATATATATATATATATATATATATTATAGTCCTCACTCAACAGAATTTGATCGTTAATTTCAAATTTTCAATTCCAATTTTAAATTAATTCACTTCTTAATATTGCAAATTTCAAATTTAGAAAAATTTAATAATTTAGTCAAAGTACTTAGCTCTTTCGTCGTGAAGGTCTTGGAGTTCGGTATTAATATAATTTATACCGACGGATCCTACGCCCGACACTAGTTTTAAACTCGCACTAAAATGACTTTAGGCTACTCTCTCGCTTCTCAACTCGGAATGGTAGCAGAACGTGGTTTCTCGGCCTGCACCGACTACGCTCCTGTTCCTGCAGGTCTGTTTAAATCTCTCCCAACGCCGGTTGGCCGCCTAACCAAGATAGAGTCCACTGTAAACTATTGTTTAGCATTCACTGCCATCAAGTCAGGTCTAGACCAGATTCCAAGCGCGTTGTGCCTGCCGCTGGATTACAATATAAATTTACTTTTTTATTCCCTATCCATTTACAATTCTAAAATAAATTTTTATTTATTAAATTTTTATTTAAAGTATACCATGTAATTGGTATACACACCCCCCCTTAAAGCGCTTGGTATCTGCCAAGTTTAATACTTAAATCTAAGAAATTTATCTCACATCCTTTAGAAATTGTATTTCCACCTAGCTTTAACATGCATCATAAAATCTACAAAACCTTTTTTTTTATTTATAATATTTGTTTTAATTTATTTTTGATAATAGTTGTAAGAAGTGGCAGCATACTAGTTATCAAGTTATTTTAACCAAGCGTTAATTATTATAAATTCTTTTTAAAAGAGTCCATACATTATCAGATTGTTTTTGAAAACTTAAACAATTAAGTTCCCCAATAGAAACCTTGACCTAAACTATGGCAAATATTAAGAGTCCAATTGCCACCTACCTTTTTACAATTCTAAGTCCTACCATAAAGATAGTCCATCCAGATAATCCTTCACAATGGGTCGAACGAGGTAGACGGTGATTGTTGTTGTGGGATGTTTATTGCAGGTCCGGTCTGTTATTAGTTGGGTCGTCCTTGGAACCTTTGCCCTGCACGGCTGTGTGTCCTTGGCTCGCCCATTCACTGGTTGACGCAGCTTCATATAGAATTAAAACATATCCCCAGACGGGGGTGTCAGTTCTTATTTTATTATTTTTATCTATACCGTTGTTTATCATAGAAATAACAGTCTTTTTTCTTCTGTTCCCCTCTTCCTTGGCATAAATTTTATCAAACTAACAAGTTTAAATTAATATTCCAACATTCGTGTTAGTTATTAATTTACATACAAACATAAATAACACATGTTAATAACATTAATTACGGATCATGAGTTTCGGATTTGTGCATTATTCAGAAAAATAAATACTGAATTGTTTTAATACACTCCTCCTCTCCCAAACCATGTAGTTATCGCAACTGTTTACTTCACCTGAGCCCTTTTATCCAAATCATAAACTTTTTATTCCTCTTGAGGTTTCTTCATGTTTAAAATACATTTTTATAAGATTACAATTCAAGTTAATATTTACAATTTAACAGGGCTGTAGAATTTCCTCAATTGTTCAATATATTTTAATTTAATCTTCCTTGTCACTGAAATTTCTCAAATCAAACATATATACATACAGCGTACATCTAATATAGTTTTTCTTCATTCTTACAACTAATTTAATTCGTCATAATTTTTAATCAGTTCCTTTTTTAAAATTTTTTTGTAATTCAAATTATTTACCCCTCGGTAGTTATTTTGTTTTGTTATATTTACATATGCATTCTTCTTTCCCCAGTGGGTTTCACATCCTGCAAGTGTATTCTACGGAACTCATTCAATTCTTTTAAATTTTGAACTACATATGAGTTGGAGCTAATAATTGAAATTATTCTGATTGGTCCTTCATATTTCAGATCTAGCTTATATCGCTGATTTGTAATTTTACAATAGACTACATCATACATTTTTAATTGCCTGTGATTTCGGTTGTATCGGTTTCTTCTCGAATTCAGCTCATTTTGTCTTTTTAAATTTTGAATAGCTTCAACCATCTTTGCATTCTTATCTTTGCTCCATTTTTCATCACAAATATCTTTAATTTGCCATTTTAGTGACAAACCATCATTTGCTTTGAAACTGAACATTAATTCAAATGCAGACGACTCTATGCTTTCATTGTGACAAGTATTTAGGGCCATTTGCACATGGTACAAATCCTTGTCCCAATTCTTTTTATAGTTATGATAATAAGCTGTCAGAATTTGATTAAAATTTCGAATTTGCCTTTCACTTTTATTTCCTTGAGGAGTATAAGGTATAATGGTCCTTTGTTTTATGCCCAAATTAAACAAATAATTTTTGAATTCCTCGCTGACAAAATATGTTCCATTATCCGTCACGAATTCTTCAGGCAAAGAAAAATTTTTGAAAATATTATTTTCTAATGCATTAATTGCATTTCCTGAGCGGCATTATCCAATTATATTTGGTGAAGTCATCTACTGCTATCAGGATGTATTGCATTCGATTGGAAGATGCAGGTAATGGCCCATAAATATCCATATATAACTTCTGCATTGGACGACTGCTCAGATTGCTGTTCAAAGGTCCTTGGTCCCTCCAGTTGCTACTTTTTGCTTTCAAACATACTTCACAACATTTTCCATTATTTTTCACATAACCATTTAGTTTAGGGTGATAAAAACCTTTCATTTATTTTCTGTTGTGTTTTTAAAATGCCGAAGTGACAGCCAGACAATGAGTTGTGATAATACTCGTATACAACCTTGAATAAGTGCTCAGGTAAATAGATCCTTTTAGAATTGTTTTTATTGTTCACATAAAATAACACCCCTTTTTCCACACTGTAAACATCACTATTGGTATAGTTCAATACACCCTCCATAATTTTAGTTATATTTACATCCTGCTTCTGATGCGTTTTTAAGTCCATAAAGCTAAAAGGCATCGTACTTATACTATTTATAGACACTGTTTCCTCTCTTATTACTAAGTCCTTATTATTTACAGTTTCATTGTTCATTTTTAAAGAGTTATCGTTCATCTTGTCCTTATTCACTAATTTTTCTGGTTCATGTAACACATTGTTGTCAACTTCACTATCTTGAAATAATCTAGATAAATAGTCCGCTACTGGGTTCTGATTACCTTTAACATGCGTAATTTTAAATGGTAGAGACAATATAACCTCCACCCAGCGCCCTAATTTTCCTAATTTACGAAAGTGGGACAATACCCAAGCCAATGCTGAGTTGTCGGTCACTAAGTTGAATGGTCTCATTTCTAGGAAATTACGGAACTTATTTATTGAACAGACTACTGCCAAAGCTTCCTTTTGATAGGTAGTAGGTTTCACCTCACTTTCATTAAATTTCCTCGAATAATAGGCCACCGGTTTTAAATGTCCATTGTCCGCTTCCTGTAATAAACAGGAACCGAGGACCTTATCACTCGCGTCGCATTGGACTGTGAACTCCTTGTTGAAGTCAGGGATGGCTAATACGGGGGGACGGGTAACCGCTCGTTTCAGTTTATCGAACGATTCCTGACATTTTTGGTCCCACATAAATTTGGTCGACTTCTTCCTCATTTCATTGAGTGGATGAGCTATTTCCGCATAATTTGGAATAAATTTAGAGAAATAACTAGTCATCCCTATGAACCACGCAATACCTTTCTTGTCCCGGGGTCTCGGAGATTCTAATAACGTCCGTGTACGGTCAGGGTCCATTCTTATAGTGTCTTTGGAAAGCAAATGTCCCAGAAATTTAATTTCATTATAACAAAATTTTACTTTCTCCGGATTCACAGTAAGATTATTTTTCTTTAAACACTCTAACACTTGTTTCAAATGCATATAATGTTCCTCCAATGTCTTCGAATACACAATAATATCGTCCAAAAAGGCGAGAGTGCAAGTAAATCTCAATTCTCCTAAGATTTTATTCATATATGACGACAATACCCCACTTCCAATATTAATAATCCAAAAGGAATTCGTTTAAAGCTGTAACTTCCAAAAGGTACCGAGAACGTAGTTAACTCCTGGCTTTCCTTCGCTAAACTTATTTGATAAAAACTTTTGGTTAAGTCTATTACTGAGTAATAATTGTTTCCCTTCAAATGGTAATATAGTTCGTGCATGTCGCCTATAGGATAACTCACTCCTTCCAACTTCTTGTTTAACTCCTTGTAATTAACTACTAATCTTTCCGATTTTCTATCTTCCTTACCTACTAAAAAGGCTGGACTCGAGTACTGACTCACACTTGGTTGAATAATGTCCTGTTCCAATAATTCGTCAAGTTTTACGGGTTCATGATCTTTAACTTTTAATTTATACTCATAATCTAGAGTTTTACCAATTTTGTCGGTAAATACCGTTGGAAATTCCTTTATAATTTTTATTATTTCATTGCTGGCCTCTTCGCATCCTATTTTATAAGTGTGATTGGTGTTCATACACGCTACTGTAATATTTTGCACAAATTTTATACACTTCTCTACATTAAAGTCAAATCGACAACAATTATTTTTCAAGTCTATTAACAAACCAGAATGTTTTATAAAGTTCGCTCCTAAAATTGCCTTTTGGGCTAAGTCCTTCACTATAAGAAATTCCACTTTCCAGGTGAACCTATCTATTTTAATTTTTATATTTACACTGCCGATTACGGACATTTTTTTATTTTCAGCACTCATACATGTCAGGTTAGATAACTGGTAACACTTTACAATCTTATTCTCTAATAATAGTTTATACAGTCTATCACTTATTATATTTATACTACTACCAGTATCTAATAATACATTTAATGATATATTCTTGCCAAAATCTATTTCTAAGCTGGGCAATGAACTGACATTTTCCGAATTTTTCTTTTGCCAAGTATGATTTAACTTAGCAGATAATTCATGTGAATTTTTGTTGGACACAATTTTAGGTAACCGGGAAAGTTCGCCTTCCTTAACTCATTGTTCGAACTTTCCCTACTAACTAGTTTTTTGACTCCTGTACATTACGACCTACATTTTCGGGGTTAATAGCTGGAGTAAAGTTATTGTTTCTTGCCTCGCCCTGATGCTGTTAACCGGTACATTATATGCTGAGACGTTTGTACCATGAACGGTTGGTCGGGGCGGGTCCGTCCTAGGGGTCTGTGGGTGTGGTGCTGGCATTGTGTGTGAGGAGTGTGAGTGAGTCAAAGCTGCATATATATTATTTATTTCAAAAATATTCTTATTATATATTTATAAAAAAAAATAATATAAATATATATGGTGGGGAAGGTAATAAATTATTGTTATTAGGTATTAATTATAGTTTTTGGTTCATATTAAAAATGGAAGTTGTAATATTATTTTGTGTTATGATTGTATAATTATATTTTTATTTATTTATATTTAGAAGTATCATATTTATAATTTTTTAGTGTTTTGTTTAATTTAATGTATTTAGTAAGGTAGATTAGTGTTAGTATAAATTTGGTTAATATTTGTGAATAATTATTGATCAGACAGGTTAAGTGTAAGAAAGGGCCATGAGGCCCTAACTTTGCCTGTTGAAATAAAGGAATTTTCATTTCATTTCATTTCATTATACTTCCTGATCACATTCAAATTATTCCCTGTTTTCTTCACGTTGTCAGCATAACCTACATTATTCGCCCTTATACACATCTCATCCATTTCGGAATATGTGCTCGGATTTCCCATAAACACTAGTTTATTTCTGGTTTCAGGATTAATTCCCACCTTAATTAATTCCACAACATCCCTTTCATTTATATTACAACAAAGTACTTCTACTGATTCCTTAATGTCTATAATGTAGTTGGATAAGCTTTCATTATATCTTTGGGGACGGTGCACCTTTTCAAATTTCAAAAGTTCACGCTGATGATATGGCACGAAATAATTCAATAATATTTCAAGCATTAATTTGACCGTGACATTGTCCTGTTTTATTTCCAATAGTTTCGACAAAAGAGCTCCCTGACTATGTGAAATCGCAATCTCCATAATATCCTCTTCCGTACATCTAGTTTCCTTTTTAAGTTTCAAGATTATTTTAAAGAATTCTAATAATTCTTGAACATTTAATCCATCGCAGATTTTTAACTCCTTCAAATAACGCTCAATGGGGTTCGGTAGTTTATTATAACTTAAATGTGGCCGTCCCGAAACAAACACATCATCTCTCATATTTAGACCAGACTTATCTTTCACTTCCGGTTTACCAGCCTCTTCCAGCTCACCTTCTATTTCCAGATTGGAATCAGATAACTTGCGCACCAAGCTATCAGATGTTTCCTTGTCAATTTTTAGGTTTTTTATTTTTAACAACAATTCACTTAATATACTATTCCGGTTTTCAACATGTTTAGCTATATCCTTCTCTTCGATTTTAAACAATTTACTTAAGTTAGTCAGACGGCGCTGCCAATGATTTATTTTTGTTTCACACCTAACTATGTCCAATGTTAGTCCCTGTTCAATGGATTTCTCCAGTCTAGTTCCTAATAGTTGGGTTTCTAACTTAATTTTATCCCATTCCTCCTTGAAAGCGACCTTTCCACTCAGGTTCAAATAATTACTATTTACATCAAGACTTATTAACTGCCGTAACTTTTTCCTTAAATCTATCACCTTAAGACTAGGAGACACTTCCACAACTCATAACCTAATTTCATAGTCCAATTCCTCCTTGGTTAACAAGTCCACCTTAAGTGCCATTTTAAAAGTTTAATATTAAACACTTTATAATTTTTCAGTATCCAAGCCACTTATTAATTTACAACCACTAAGTTAAATTTTATTAAGGTTCACCAGAATATAGCAGAGTGGCGCACTTATTTTGTATACTGAATGTTAATATACAAAATTTTTTGTTTTTATTATGATGACCCTAAATAATCTCGAACTCATAAGATTTAAGTAGATACTGGTGGAAATTAAAACTGCACCCTTTTAGAAATATTCAGGTTTATTAAATCAATTCAAATGTCAATTATTAACCTTGTATTCCACCAAAACAATGTTTTGAACAATAGGTTAAAATTACTACTTCCTTAGGCAAGGCACTTTCGATTTAATATTGGCTCACTGTCCTCTAAATACGTGAGTATAAAATATAAAAAATAAAATAATAATCTTGAATAAATCTGAATGAAATAAATTAAATAGGCTTCTTCTCAAAACTAATAAAATAATAATAATAAACTTCTTTCAAATTAAATTCTTAAACAAAACTAAACAGTTCTCAACAGGAATTTTTCACAAGTTCCTACAGGATATGGTGCAGCACCTGCAGCTCTTAATTTTTACTACAATCCTTAGAATTTCAATTAAATTTTACGTTCGACTTTAATAAATTACTCCTTTACAATTCATATATATATATATATTATAGTCCTCACTCAACAGAATTTGATCGTTAATTTCAAATTTTCAATTCCAATTTTAAATTAATTCACTTCTTAATATTGCAAATTTCAAATTTAGAAAAATTTAATAATTCAGTCAAAGTACTTAGCTCTTTGGTCGTGAAGGTCTTGGAGTTCGGTATTAATATAATTTATACCGACGGATCCTACGCCCGACACTAGTTTTAAAACTCGCACTAAAATGACTTTACTCTCTCGCTTCTCAACTCGGAATGGTAGCAGAACGTGGTTTCTCGGCCTGCACCGACTACGCTCCTGTTCCTGCAGGTCTGTTTAAATCTCTCCCAACGCCGGTTGGCCGCCTAACCAAGATAGAGTCCACTGTAAACTATTGTTTAGCATTCACTGCCATCAAGTCAGGTCTAGACCAGATTCCAAGCGCGTTGTCCCTCCCGCTGGATTACAATATAAATTTACTTTTTATTCCCTATCCATTTACAATTCTAAAATAAATTTTTATTTATAAATTTTTATTTTTATTTAAAGTATACCATGTAATTGGTATAATATTATAGAATACAAGGGATATGCAAATCACCGATTTATAGCGTTAGAAAAAGCAAAAAAAAAACAGTTTTAGAAGACTCTTATAGTCCTATGCCTGATTTCGTGTGGGTAAGGAAACGTTTTTACTTATAACTACTGAGTCAGAGAGGTATTAGGTTACGTACATTACGATTTTATACACTACATTACTTTATCAAAGAGAGTACATTACAATACACAGTAGGAGTACACACCACACCACTTTTTGCGTAACAGACTTCGCTGGGGTTGCATGCAACATTTCTTATATATAAAACTTACTTAATCCTCGAAATGTCCAGCGAGCAGGTAGAAAGAACGGGAATGCGAGCTTATACAACAATTGCTCTCAATAAAATTCAAAGGTTGGACATGCACTACAAGAGAACATTTTGTTATTTATAAAGAAAAGAAATATAATACAAAATTTAAAGTCTATGTATGAAATATTTCTCGAGATATCTTGCCACATAATATGCATTGTAAGTTTTGATCATTAAGTAAGGTTTCATAGCAATGTTGAAATAATAAATGTGCTAGTGAGCTAGAGAGGGCACAACAACGCAAGAGTGCACAGAAACCAATTCTTGTCACCAGCTTTTAACATAATTTCTACCCTAATGTTTTGCTGTGTGACCAAAAATGTCAAATGTTCTCATCACATATGATTGTAAGTAGTTTGTAAGTAGTTTGTTCAAAAATTTATTTATTTTGTTTGCTATTATAACAATGCCATTATGGTTACGGCCAACGTAAAAATATTCACTAACATTCAGCCAAATCTCATGTTAGAGAGCACCATCAACAAACTCAATTTTGCACATGTAGAAATGTAAAATGTCAAGACGATTAGCTATTTCGCTTCCGAGATACCGTGCGAACAGTGAACCAGACAAATAAACATTTTATCTAAAAACTGCGTAGTTTGGCAAAGTTTTATGCATTGGTTTACAGAGTGTAGGGAAGGTAAATTGGTAGTTCCAAAAATAATCTTTATCAAGATATTTAATCTTTTTTGGCTAGCTGAGACACTATTACGGCTTCCCAAGTAAACAGGAAGTTGACTATAATATTGTTCCAACCCTTACCAGCAGTTTTAGAAATCAATGTAATTCACATTTCAGTAAAATTATTTTATAAACATATAGTCATTTGAAATAGCCGCTCTAGTGCAAACTATCTAATTGTTAATTTAATGTAATATTCTTTCGTACTCTAGAGACTTTACAAAAACAAAAATATTACACGGCCATATAGAACTACAATGTCTAGTTACAGATCAAATTTTTCATAAGCAGTACTCTTACGTATATTATAAATGTTCTTCCGTCACGACAAGATCCGGCAGTGTTGCCATGAGGGAGGAAATGTAGGGATTTATTGCTGCACGATACTAGGTCCTCCACTTACTGCTCTGAAATATAAATTCCCTTCAAACATTGTCATTTCTGAATCGATGGAATGCATTTTCAATTATATGTTATCCTATTTTTTATATTTTGGCTCAAATATATAAATTTTGGGATTATATAGGTTAAATATGCTAGAATTCCATCGCTATGTGTGCTTTCAGTTATAGCGATGATGGTGTACATTTCAAATTGCTGTGATACTTCAAGTCCACTCAATAACTATTAGTAATTACTATAATAATCGTTCCACAGAATATAAAGTCGCAACATTATGTTGAAGAATGTAATAAGAATTAGGCAAGCTATGAATGTATGTGCCATTGGCATGTTATGTATACATACTATCATAGTATCATACAACGTGTAAAGAAGAATATTTCAAGGACTTAAGAATTCGCCAAAAACAAAATCACGACGGGATTAGCCATTTATAGAGACAAATAAAAGTTATAATTTACAATACATTTTTACGTATTTAAGATTTTATATAATGGGCAATAAGATTTTCCGTATTTATTCATAACCTTAAAAAGGATCCACGTTACCTACTAAAGAGTCATTACATAAAATGCCAAGTATGTCGCTCCACTGGGGCTTGGTATCCAGATTCTCAGATTTGGGATAAACACGTAAAGAATGTGACGTAAATAATTTACAAATTAGTGACGAAGGAAGGGAGTTACCATGAACACGAGAGCAAACCATCAGCGTGTTATCATATCTATTTTATTGAGCACTCACTAAATACCAGGTTACCTAGGTAATACCTAGGTTGGTTTTATCTGCAACCTTCTACTCCAAGAATAAAATTTATGGTTGTTGGAATTAAGTAAAATCAAACTGTTTTTTGAGCCCCCAGGTAATTAAACAAGTTTGACTATGAACTGTCTCAAACCGACCCATCTAGAAATCAAAGTTATGAGCGATGGAGTTGATTCTATTGTAAGTTATTATCTTGTACTCTCAAGAAAGTAAACCATTCTTATCACTAACTGTCTGAAACCGACCCATCCAAGAATAAACTTGTGAGTGATGGAGTTGCTTCCAAAGTAAGCGATTCTCTTGTGGACTCAAGAAAGTAAACATGTTAACAAAAATTGTCAAAATCCAACCTATTCAAGAGTCTAAGTTATAATTGATATAGTTCTCTGGTAGCATTCCTAAATACTACCGTTGACTGCATCCATATTAAAAAATAATTAGGGAAGACGAATAAGAATTTAGAAAAACTTCTGGGGATTCCATTGAATTTGATGACTGATAGAAACAGTCAGCAAAACTAATATTACGTTTTCAAATATATATATATATATATATATATATATATAAAATTTAAATATATTTGTATATATTAAAAATTCACAAATCCTAAATGATTTGACAGTAAATCAGTGTACGTTGCAAAGCAGCCTACATACTCGTGTCATTGTATTGTTGAAGTCAACACAGAAAATAACTTTAACATTTTGTGTAACTGCACATGACAGTAAAATATTGGATAAAGGTGTTTAATCTGTGTTAAATGCCATTGAAAAGTTTAAAACTGTCTAGTGAGCATATCTAAAACACTGACAAGACTTAGTCACACACAAAATTTTTCCGTTATTTTTAATGACCTTATTTTCGTTTAACCTCGCCATTATAGAAGAACGCCACCGAGGATCGCCCACAAAATATAACGCTCATATATCACTTTGACTAAATTTAACTTGCCGTAGAACGCCTCGAGTATCTTCTTGGTAGTGAAGCTTACGACACAATTTCCACAGTTACAGTAAACTAAACAGTTAATGTTTAACACTCTCGCACTTTGCTGTTTTTATCTTTGTAAGTTTATCTTTGTGAGTGATCGTATGAGAAAGTATATTTACATTCGTAACATATGTATGTTTTTGTGGTAAAAACATTTTTTCTATTAGGATGATATAAGAAACTGTTTGAGCGCAGTTCGAGTCACGGATTATTAAGATATATTTTCAAAAGTCAGCAAACTGTAAAATTCATGATTATTCCTCAAGGAGTGAAAGACATACGTAGTAGAACATTTTGTAAATGTGACAGATTACTGAATAAAGTGAGGTAATTAATTCATATTAAGAAACAATGTAATATCCATAAGAAACAGTTTATTACACTACTGCAAAATAACTGCCTAGCTATAATACACGTCAATATTCAAAGCTATGTTGGAAATTCATTCCGATTCAAAGTGGACAGTAAAGAATTGTTACCCATTAATATTGTGACGTCGGGGCCCATGTTCCCGCCGTCTGGAAGTACTGGAGGGGGAGGTCAGCAAGGTGAGCGCCCGAGGCGGTGTGTACGTGAGAGGACTCCGGCGCGAGCGGACGTCCGAGCTCCCTGAGGGCCGACCTAGTGTAGGGCTTAGCCTAGTGATGCTCGTGACGCGTGGTGTCCATGGGTTCGGGAGTGTTGTTTAAGTTAATAAAGTTGCTGTAATCTGAGCTGCGTTTGATTCCTGAGGACACCCCCTTCGCCCCACCTGAGCAGGAGGCGTGACAAATTGGTGGAGGCAGCCGGGTATCCTGAGGTGATCCAGAACCAAAGACGGATTAACGATCCCAGGTTAGTAATATAATATTTAATAGTAATATAATATAATAGTGAATATTTCTTTTTAAAATTCGGATTGTTTTTTTTTAAGTAAATTGATTAAGTTGAAAAAATGTAGATTGAAAGAACAAGAGAGAAAGTTAGTTTTTGATCCAAATAATTGTAGTTACCTTTTGAAAGCAAAGTGCAATTTGGAGTAAATAATTTTATTTGTTTTCTCGTAGCTTGTAAGCCAAACATAATTTTGTAGTTGTTGTAAGAGTAGCCTACTTAGCAGCCACAGGGCGTCGAACCAAGGTACCGGTAAGGGAGGCAACATACCCGTGATGTAAACAAAGCTGTTTCTTTTTATTGGTGAATAGAATAATTTTGAGAAATAGTTTGTGTTTTTATAAAGTGGTTAAAAAAAAGAGAGCTTGTCCATGGGTAGGCCAGGTCAAGCCCAATTGGTACGACGACTGTCGCGGCATTGAAATGTTGTGGTGTTTTGAATAACCCTTGTGTTCAGGGGAATATGTATATTTAAATTGTTGATTTGATTTGGATTTTGATTGTGATTTTGATTTTGTTTTGATTTAATTTTGTTCTGATTTGGTTTTTATTTAAATCTTAATTCGTGATAGGGTGGAGCAATCGTATGTCGTCCCCAAACACCAAGTTTAGTGTAAAAACAAGAAGTCAATCAAGGCTGATATCAGTTAGTGAGGTTCCCGAAGACCCAGGACAACCCCAAAGACATCTTGATGAAGTAGGAACCGTAGCTGAAGTCGATATAATTCCCCTACCTGGTAGTGGTCCTGACAGTGAAGAGGAATTAGAAGCTATGGCTGAAGCCAGGGGGCCTGTTATTACTCCAGGAAAGTTCAGGGGCGGAATGGAGAACAACGTGGAGGAGTATCTAGCCCAATTTGGAAGAGTGGCAAAGGCCAATGGCTGGAACGAGGATAAGATGTTGGTTATTCTCCCCTGTTACCTGGAAGGGGCCGCTCTGAAATGGTACGAAAACCTAGAGCAATCTTTAGGAGCCAATATCACCTGGGAGCGGGTAAAGAATGGAATGAAGGATACGTTTCAAGCAATCGCTTGGGATGAACAGATGGAGTTCCGACTGCGGATGCGGATGCAAGGGCCCGTAGAATCGTATGTACAAGATGTGTTAAAGTTATGTTCAAAAGTGGACCCCGGAATGAACGAGAGAACTAAGATCAAACATGTTTTAAGAGGATTAAGGCCATCTCTATTGGAGAAAGTGATGGTGATGACCAATGACACTCTAGAAAGCCTACTGGCTAACGTAAGGAAGATCCAGACCGCACGTTTCATGGCTGGACAGCGGGTAGACCACCTACTCATCAAAGGAGACAACTGCAGGGAACGCCAGTCAGTCATCCAAGACGGAAAGAACACAGGAGCTAGAAATCAAACTAGAAAACTTAACATCTGAATTTGCCAAGTTAAGCATGCGTCTCCTAGAACAGCAGGAGAAGAATCAAGATACACGAGGCCGCATGACTGAGAACAATAAGCAACAGCCAAGGGTTCAGTTCGAAGTTCCGAGGGAAAGAAGAGCACAAGATGGTGAACAGTATGGAAGGTGGAACCGAGGGAGAGCAAGAGGAGCCTACTCTACCTCGAATCGTGGAAGAACTAGTGACGGTCGAGTGATATGCTACCAGTGCAATAGACCCGGTCATTATGCTGTTGCATTATCAGCAAGATCAAAGTTCGAACGGAAGGGGAGAGTGTGAAGACCTTGCTGAGGACAATTAGTTCGGTTAGTGTCGGTGTCGCGTGGACATAAGTGAACTGAAGACAACCTGAGTCCCATAATCGTGGTTCATTATATATATTCATATACGTTTATTCTCAGAACTGATTTAATAATTTTCCAATAATTGCTATTTATCGTACAGTGTTTAACATTTTATTTCTTCTTTAATTGTGTTACTTGTGTGTGTACCTAAGTCCTGACAGAGACAGGAACGAGGTGAGCGGCTATGGAATACCAGATAGCGGTGATGTATCTAGTTACGTGTAAGTGTATTTTGTTTGCAGTCGCAGTTACCGGGATGCACAGCGACACCCGGGTGCCGATATCTGTAACTACAGGGGTGTACTGGAAAGAGATACCCGAGATGGTGATGTACGAGTCATCAGTTCCTATAGTGTATCAAAGTGTGTTGCCAGAGGTCGATATGGCTCATTTGTCACTGCCACAGAATAATGGTTTTTGTAACAGAGTATTAAATGATCCCCAATGTATGTTGTTCGCATGGATTCTTCAGGCCGATAAAAGAATAGGACAGCAAGTGAAATGGCTGAACTCGAGCCTCAGTGGGAAATCCGATGTATATGTAAAGTCTAATAGTATGTCTGCTAGAGTCCAGAGGAGTTTAAGTGTGATAGGAGATTTCGCCCATTGGTGCTGTGGAGTAACGACTAAACGACAGTTAAAACCTTTATTCACTAATCAATATTTAATGTCAAAATTTGAAAATAGCTTAAGTGAGCAAGTAACTGAAGCCTTTTCAGAAATAGAGAATGTCAATTTAGGTATGAAGAATTATAGTGCAGAAGTAGAGAGGACCTTCGCACGTGTAGTAGATGTTGGCGTTAACATAACCAAGTTAATCGATCGATTTCAGAAGCAGGAATTCACAAACGAACAGAGAAATGATCACAAGAGTTTTAGTTTGTTACAGGTGAGCGCGCACCATAGAGTACGTCAGTTACAATTGTTACAACTTGCTACATGCCTAGAGATATTGAGTCAATGTCGAGAGGGGAAGATCCCGAATTCTATAATAACTGCAGATAAGCTAAGAGAGGATTTAACAAAATTAACAGTTGCATTAAAAGCGGACAGCTATGACCTAGCGATACCAGTGGAGGAAGTGTCTAAATACCTTAAGTTAGAAATAGCTGATTGTGTAATTTCTGGTAACTCAATCTTAATAAATTTGCAGATTCCAATCAAGAAACTTACGTCCCAATGGAGATTGTACTGTATACCCCTTTAATAATACCTTTCGCGTGGAATAACCAGACTTGTACCATTAAGCAGGAAACGTCATTTTTGGTTAACAGTGAAGACAGTATGGTAGTGATACAGGGAGCAGCCTTGCAGCACTGTCAGCCGAATATTAATCCACTATGCTATGTCCCTAGATACGCCGGTGACGCTGTGTCCGGTTCACGTTGCCCTAGAAAAACATTTATGGGTGCGACCATACAAGAGCTGAGCTCACTATGTGTATTTTCATGTGTGTCAGGTGACGTGCCACTTATCACCCAGATAGACAACTTCACCTATGTACTAACCCATATTGTTGAGCATTTAGAGTTTGTGTGCAGATACACTTCGAACACTACAGTTAAGATAACATAGCGTAAGAGCCTGGGTGCACTACACGTGAGAGTGCCGTGTGATTGTAGCTTAGTCGCTGACTCCCACATTTTGGTTTCAGAAAGCTATCCGTGTAGACAGGAAGCGGATAAGTTAGCTGTGGCACACATACTTCCAGCTTCGTGGTCAAAATTAAAAACTTTGAAAATCATCTCTAAAATTAATCATGTTTCCAGCACTTTCGAGACACTAGACGAATGCTTAGACAACGAATGGCCTAGTCAGCTGCCGCACTGGAATTTATCTTTTTCAGAACATAGAAAGTTAGAGAGTCCGACGCTTAAGGTTTTGTCAGTGGAGAGGGACATGTATACATCACTGTCAGCCGTGCTGCACTCCATTTATTTTTGTTTACTAACCATAATTGTTGTGAGAAATCCCCATCTAGTAGGCTTAGGTATAGGAGCATTTGTGAGAGCAGAAAATGAAATATTCTCCCCGAATCAGGAACAATTTATTGTGGATTTATTTTGTGGCATTATAATAATATTGGTTCTGATTGGTTGTCGGTACGTCGTGGGATTATGGGTAAACTGGAGATCCAAGGTATCGAGACGAAAAGGCGACGACATAGCGATGACCGCCAAACGTGACGTCAGAGACGATGGCTTGCCAAAGAACTTACCTATCACGGAGGTCGATGGAAAGGAGCTGAGAATCACTCTTGAATGGTGGGATCAAGTTCGTGATCAGGTATAAAGGATACCAGGTAATCGTTGTAACCATAGGTAAACTTCGAGGTAAACGGTATAACTGTGAACGTTATAGTGTATGATTAATAAAATGTATAAAATATATTATTTCAGGAGATTATTGTTATCATGAATTCGTAAACATGTAAGTCCAGTGTGCGAATGAAATTGTGGGGAGTGTGAAAGTTTGAATGAAAAAAAACCGAGTGGCCACTCAGAGTGAATGTGAGTGAATATGAGTATTAGCTAATATAAGAATTTTTATTTCAAAACTGTTTATTATGATTGACTAGGTGAAATACATGTTCTGTTTTCAGCGGTACGTATGCATACGCCAATATCAGCGTGGAATGGTTAGAAGTTGATTTTGACTAATAATAATTAAATTGTAAACTCATAATTATTCTGTAAATACAGGGGACCCTTGAAATAGTTTTAGAATTCCTAGATTTGGTTAAGACTTAATGTTAAGAGGATTGGTACGTCGCAATGACATAATAATTTGTTAGTAAAATATAATTGCCTATTGTATTATAACACTGATGTAAAACAGTTAATAATAATTTATGTTGTTCTTCCAGTTGTCATTAACGTAATTATGAATTAAGCGTTGACAAGTTAGTTTCTAAGATTGTAACACTGTATACGAAACCAAATGTTGTATATGGTTATGCTAACCGATGTTAAGAAATAAGTATTTGCTTTTGTAATTTGTTTGTAAATTGGGGAATAAAAATAATCAAGTATTAGCTTGTCAATGCATACAAAGTAACTTATAAGATGTTCGGGTATAGTCAGCTATTAACATATTCTTGTGTGGTGTTGAGGTAGTTATGTTGAAAGGTAGTTAGATGTGTGTAAAGAATAAAATTTAAGAGATAAAAGCTTTGTTGAAAAACGAAGTCATTTCATGCTAAGTCTTAGAGCACCGGTGGGAAGTCCAGTAGCTCAGAGCCAGGCCGGTGACCTGCGAGGTCAGGTGACCAGAGAGGCCGGACGGCTACTGCTGACCACAGCTACTTTTGTCACGTAGACACTGCCGCTGTGCACAACTTCAGTTACAAAACTTTGTACCACCTCTTGCACTGTAAAATATCTGTATCCTGTAGTACATGGTTACGCTTATAATGTCCTACTATAGTTTGTTTCACTTGTCTATGTTAATGAGTAGGAAGATGTCAAATATCTAGAATAGCCTTGTCGTGGACTTATAATTACAATAAATAAAAAAAGTTTTTGCAATAGTAAGTTACAGTATGGGTAGATAATAAGGATTAATGTACTAGTTAGTAATTTGGTAAATAGTTCTAATAATAATATTATCACGTTTGAATTGGAATATCGTCATTGTACTAGATCATAAGAAAGGGCAATATAGAGGATTAATATATTTGGTTTTGTATGACTCGCACAGAACAGCTGAATGGTTCCGGAATGTGTCATGAACTCATTTATTCATATACAATTATCATTTCTCGCTTCAAGTAATTATAAAGACATGTAAAGTTGATTAATGTATTTTTAATATAAAATGTCGAATATACCTACACGTAAGGATAGATGTATAATATAAGGGAATGGACACCACCGCGGGTATTTAAGAGTAAGTTTCTATGAACTAATGTTTCTGTCAAATAAATGCAATTACACCAATAGCAAACATTGCTAACTAGAGTAGGTAGATAGGCTCTCGTAGGACAACATGTTTTTGTAGAAGGCAAACCTTTGTGAGGAACGATTCATTGCCTGTTGCTGGAATAACATTAAAGTTAATAAACTTTCCCTGGAAATATATTAGTGAAGCGGTACCGATGGGAGCGAACGACTGAGGCTCGTGATCGGGCCGTCCCAACGCCAGAGACTTTATGTGTGATCGAGCCGTCCCAACGCCAGAGACTTTATGTGCCAGTGTAAATGACTGTCCCTGAGAAGTGGCTGCCGCAGTGTCGTTGTTCCCCATGTGTTTCCTCCACATCTAAAGACAAATATTGACTGTTGGAGAACCCCGACCGCTAGCCACACTGTTAGCGATACGCGGCGAAACGTGAGGGTAGACGCCATGGTGACTTGTGCACGTGACCCAGCCGCCCAGCTGAACACAACCAAGGGACCAGCTGCCAGGGCCTGGAAGAATGAAGAAGACGAATTCCTAGAGGGTATCCACCCCAACAACCACCCTTAATTTGGCTGGGGGTGTGTGACGTCGGGGCCCATGTTCCCGCCGTCTGGAAGTACTGGAGGGGGAGGTCAGCAAGGTGAGCGCCCGAGGCGGTGTGTACGTGAGAGGACTCCGGCGCGAGCGGACGTCCGAGCTCCCTGAGGGCCGACCTAGTGTAGGGCTTAGCCTAGTGATGCTCGTGACGCGTGGTGTCCATGGGTTCGGAAGTGTTGTTGTTTAAGTTAATAAAGTTGCTGTAATCTGAGCTGCGTTTGATTCCTGAGGACACCCCCTTCGCCCCACCTGAGCAGGAGGCGTGACAATATCGTAGCTTAAAATTGTAAATAAACACATCATGTTTTATAGTTTGGGCTACCGGCTTAAATTTGTAAAATTTTCTGAGTGTGAGTTTTAAATGCTAAACTCTAAGAAAGCTTATTTTTCTGTAAACCTTTTCCCGACGTCAAACTGATTCCATGAGTTTTAAGTCTTGAAAAACTTAACACATACATTTATTAACCAGACCATTATTAAATCTTTTATTTAAAAATAATAAATAGTTCAAATAAATTAATACCTACGAAGAAAACTTCAAAACGCCAAAGTACAACTAAAAATTATGTAACGCAAATAAAATATTTTTAAACCAAGATAGAGTTAAAAAAAAAACTACTGATAAGCTGTTTTAACAAAACACTTAAACTTTGTGTATAGTGTATTCTACAATGATCTCCTCGACAGTGTTCCATCTTCAGTAGTTCTGGTCTGATGTGTGTTTGTACCCTGAACTCTTATGCACTAAATCACTCCGGTTCATTCTCAACAGTCAGAACCACTTTTATATACTTTTTAATGACAGTCCAATTTCGAAATTTTTTTGGTTATACATATTTAATGTATTAGGGCAAATGCCACTTGAAGAAGAATATAGACTTCTAACCTTGAAACACGGTGTTCTACTTTATGTAACATACGACAATGGCATATATCCCATATCCTCCTAACATTTTGAAACACTTGTTATGTTTATACCGAAACAATATAAGCGCAAGTGAAATTTCACCCTTCTTGGTTTTCTATGGCATATAAAGGAACATTCGTACAATAAATGCAACAGGATAACATAAACTAAGAACCATCACTCTCTCTAGTAACACATCTGCCCAAGCTACAACTGTACGTTTTATATGACATATAATGGAATATTCGTACAACAAATGCAACAGGATAACATAAACTAAGAACTATCACTCTCTCTCTCTCTCTAGTAACACATCTGCCCTAGCTACAACTGTACTTTTCATAAATTTCTGATAAACCGAACTGAAATTTGAGATTTTATTTTTATCGAGCATTTTTCTTAAAAAGTTTTCCAAATATGCGGCAGCAAATTTTGACAGAGTTAACCGACGTTAAGTGATAATATTTTATAAATAAATTTAACATACGTATTATATAATATTAACTTATATAATAGTCTAGATAGCTTTAATACAGTACCTTAAAACGTTATATTTTAGGAAACAACTGATCCAAGTATGAATCGATATAAAGATAGAAGTCACGACGCTCGAAAGTCAACGACTTGGAAATTACTTTTGTTGTCTTCGGAGAATCGTGTCCAAATGTGGAGCCGACTTTTAGAGTACAACTTGTGGAACATCATTCGGCAAATGGAATAGAAGCGGGAGTTGCCGAACTTTCTACTTTACTACAAGTTCTCTCAATGTGTGCAGAAGCAACTGAACGAGCCAGTGGCAGATTAAATCGTGGATTCAGAACTATTGATTTTACAAACTAATTGTGTAAATACAGTATTTCCATGTGTGTGAGAATACAATAGTTGGTAAGTGGCGCCTATGTTTATAGTATTTTACTGTTAGGTTTAACACATGTATAAAATTACCTCCGTCTAATTATTAAACATAGCTGTGTGATTTAAGGTTACAATTAGTATTATACGATAGTTGTTGAAAATTGAGTATTGAGTTATGGGTATTAGTTATTTGAGAAAGTGCAATTGATATTTTGTGGATGTATTTTTTGTTTTTACATCAGTAGCCCTTAGATAATTTCCATAAGACATACAAAAGGATTAAAATGTTTTTTATGTTCCCGCCTTAAAGTTACGGGCGTCTGAAATGATAAATGGACAAATATAATTGGACCCTAATAAAAATGGCTGCAGATAAAAATTAAAGTTTTTGCAATATTTAAATCATGCAAGTGGAGTAACGTAATTAAAACAATCCATGATTTAATTTTGTATCTTAATGAATTTTGTAAACCTTTTGTAATTAAATATAATTTAAAAACCTGACATGTTTTAATACTTTTGCCGTGGTAGAGTATATTCGAAGTCACTTAGCATTGATCAGCATTGAATGCATACACGTGATTGTTGTGTGATTGTTCAACGCGTCTAAGAGTTACCAATTATGAATGTTCTATAGTTACAAATATAAATATTTTGATCGTGACAGCCATAATAAATGAAGTGTTAGTGTGTACTGCTCTCAAATTAAAACAACTTAAAATACATTATTAGTTTCAAAGATAAATACTTTTGGATTGTTATAATATTAGTAACAGGAAAAATTTCGTGAAGCGTTATTTTAACAACGCAACGATTTTCAGTCAACGAATTTATTCCATTTTAGATTGTCTTTATCAATAAAGTGTCATATATTAAACCAAATCGCTCCCACTTCCAATACTTAGAGGTGTACCCCAAGGATCAGTCCTTAGAACGGAACTCTTTATTTTGTCCACAAATGTCCTTTCAAAATAGTGAAGGGAAAAATTATCAATGGATTTTCAGTTATCATATTCATTGCATTTTGAATTTGTCTTTATCAATTAAGTGTCATATATTAAATGAGCTCGGTCCCAATTCCAGTATTTAGAGGTGTATCCCAAAGATCAGTCCTTAGAACGGTACTCTTTATTTTGTCAACAAATGCCCTTTTAAAATTGTAAGGGGAAAAAATTAAAAAATCTAGAAATTGAATACATGTTTTTAACTTATTTCTTTTTAATTAAAAACAAATTGTAACGATAAATGCAATTACACTATACAGTATCTGTGCGCTGTTAGAGACAAAATAATTAACTGGCGCTCTCGAGCGTAACATACATGAGGAGAATCTGAGGATTGTTTGAAAGCAATATTTAATAATTGGAGTGTTAACGAACGATACCTTGTAAATGCTTCCCTCGTACTCGTAGTTAGTTAGAAAACTTTGTTGTACGTTTCAATGTTTTGTTTAGCCTTAGGAAATGAAGTACAGTACTAGCGACTATATATTTAAAAATAATACTGAAATTACATTAATAGTTTGAAAGGTACGTTTGCATAAAGTTGTGTATATGATAGGTATGCAGTAGCTGGCAAATTAAATTATTGTCATCAATTATTTCAAGCGCGTTTTCCTTGAATGATATGAGAAATATTTATAATTACAATATGTTTCTACGAATATGGAGTTTACTTACCAATTTATTTCACGCTCTATGTGACCATGCTCTGGATTATAATATTATTGAGATGTAAATATCTAAATACTTTGGTAGTTTAAACGAACAGTATATCATGTGAATATTTGGCAATTGTAATAAAACATTCATATAATTGGTCTCCATGCTGAAAATGTAATTGAATGGAGGAAGTTTTAGTATTTATAAGGAGTAAATTAAAGGAAAACGTGTTAGATTCTATTTAATTTATTTGCGAGTTATCGCAGTGCGCGTGGTCAGTGTTAATGTATACCTTGTACACAGTGTAAAGTCGTCACTTTAAAACTTTATAAATTATTTTTAATTTATAGCCTAAAGTTTCTAAGAAACGTGTTATCATTTCGAGATTAAATGTTATCAAATGCAAAAGGCCGCCTTGATATCATATATGTCTTGATACTTTTAAATGTATTAGATGCTTGTGGACCAATATATTATATGTATTGTTATGTTAGAATGAATGAGTCACTTAAACTTTCCTTATTAACACGACATGTTTAGACATGTTGTGCGTTCGACATGTTTAACAGTGCCTGCACAATATGTGCGATCTTCACGCAGTCACGTGTGACGTTTTGGGGTTGACTGTACTTAACGTTTTAAAAACATCAAACACCAAGTAGATATGATTTTTGTAGTCAATTCTAGTTTGAATAAGAAAATAATAATCATCAGTAAATGAACAGACTTCTCTTGACGTTTTGAAACGTTACATTTGGAAAAAGTTTAATTTTTATTAGATTTTTTTTAATCACTTTAAAATTTGAAACTTAATGTTTAAAAACACTTAACATAATTTAAAATAAAAACTAAATCTTGACAGCATGAAAAGTGCCAATTTGAAGTGGACCCGGAAATGTTGCTATGTTTAAAGAAGTAGTGGATGACAGGCAATGACGAGATTTTATCGAATTTCTTATTGTAATACACTTTGAAATGAATTAATAATAACTATTAATAAAAATACAACACGCAATACGCTCATACACTCACAAATATATGATCTCTCTATGAACGCTATCATTATTATCTACAGGACTTCGAACTGAATGTATTACCGTTCACTGGCTTGTTACATTGCAAACTGTGCCAACCCTCTCGCTTCGCCGATGAAGAGCGCGACCACGTATCAGGTTTTGACATAGCCAACTGTAGAAACACAGTGTTAGTTACGTCATCTTCAAGGAGTTTGACACTATTACGTGAGAACAGTAACTCATTGTTTTTACTTAGGCTAGCAGGTGTCAATAATCCACTACATAGCGAGATACACAGTGTGTTTTAAAATATATATTCTTTTCAGTTTATTTTCCTGTCATTTCAACAATCAACTAAATTACTTGTAAGAGTATTTCGTGGATGCATTCATTATTCAAATTTTCTTAATTTTATTCATTACTTAAATTTTTGTCATATGAGTAATCTTTGATGAAGTTTACTTAGTAATAGATTAATAATATAACAATGACAATCTCAACAATAACGTTTGATTATTAATTCATCAATTAATACATGCTGTTACATGTGGTAAATAGAATTATCGGTTAATACATCAATTAACATAGTTCATATAACAATAATTGTTATGTAAGTTAGAAACTTGAGTTAAAATGTTTCGTTTTAATATCGGAGGATATCATTTACACTTTTTGATTGTCGGTGATTAAAGCTACATACTATTCCGTCATTGTGGTAAACAGGTTTCATACAGAATTGTATGATCCCCAACTTGTTTTAGCAATGTGTACAGGTCTTTGTAATATATTAAAATAAAAATATAACTTATACCAATGTTTGCAAGGCAGCAATATTTAAAAGAAAATTACCAAAATGTGTTAAATTTACTAAAATATTACTGGATTTTAAAATTCAGCATTTTAAAAATATTTTGTTTGTTGTACAATATGAATGCAGAAAATTTTGAACAGTAACCTTATTTTAAAACGTTCTCGTTTCCAAGTTACCATGTGCTGCCTTTATATACAATCATTCACTACTTACGGTCACAATGAGAAATATCTCCTGTTTTAACATTATACTTTTACATTTAGTAAGCTGCAGTCAGCCATTCTTACCTGAATGCATATATACAGATGATTCTTATATGTTATATATTATAACGTAATTGGCGACGATTTCGACTGCATCGTTTTTGTCTAGGTAACACTTTGTTTAAAAAACCCCTAAAGAAAGGTTATTTAAGTGCTTTTTGTTCTAATACGACTTGTTCTTTTGTGTTGCGTTTTAAAAATGTGTTTAATAAATCAATAATATTAAATGAGGGAAGCTCTTCAGGCAGCGCTCAAACTGTTACCTCATCTTCTTTGCTCCAATGAGTTTTACTATGGTGATGAACTCATACATGACTTTTTTTATACATTTGTTTACAAAAAGTGAAGTAATTTTAATATTCATTTATAGTAGACTAAATTGTTGTAAAGTAAATGACAAAATATATCGTGTTTTATTTTTAGTAGTGAGGGCGGGCTGAACAGGAATACAGGACATGGGAGAGTGTTCACAAATACAACGGACAGGCGGAATACAGGCAATAAGTAAAATTTCTGTAAGAAGTCCACTTGGGGGCTTAGACCAATACACGCCTTCGGGCAATCATTGGTCAACCTCATTGTTGTATGATATTTATTTTGGCTAAAGAGTGAAAAGTTAATAGAACATTCTTTTTTTTATATTTGCTTTTAATAATTGATTTAAGCAATAATTAATGTGACATGCTATTGTAATTCTGAGAACAAATATTTTGTATCCGACGGATAGCCCATTCTTAAACCTATATCATATTTCAATTATCCCACGACTATTAATTGTGTCTGGCTACGCCTCTGGAAGGCCAGGAACTTCTACGGTATACGTCACGCCACTAAATATTATATAACGGTTTTTGATAAACTTTTGTAATTGTAACTTGTTATTTACAAACTAAAATCATTCTGAATATTATGACAATTCATTACAGTAGTTTATTGCAAGTGTTATTTTAAAACATCCTAATAATATTCAGTTTGATTAATAATACAACTAAATGCATGCAAAGTACCCAAAATTTGTTTCTATACAGTTCCTGTTATGGTCCTTATAAAATGTTTAAATAACAGAATAACTTCTACCAATGGCCACCAGAGAACAAGTGCTAGTTCAGTTCCCTTCCACCAGGTTACAGGCTGAGTTAGTTACGACTGAGACCCATAGGTGCGTCGTTGTCGTTCACTCTTCCTCAATACTATATAATTATTGTCATATAAAATGGAAAATGAAACAGTTATTTACATAGTTTAACATTATAATGTTTTGTTAATTTCAGCATTGTTTTAAATATTTGAATTTTCACTTCATATGAATAGAATGATAATAAAACTGTAGCGTCATATAAAAAACCCTCCCGTCCGAAGTTTTACTTGTAATATCTTTATAAGTAAAAGTGATAATCAATCTGATATTGAATAATTTTATTTTCTTTCATGTTCTTATTAACTAATTTTTAGAAGCTGTAGTCAGTCATTCTAAACCGAATGCTGAGGTACGGCTCATATAATAATTTGTTCACTTGACTATAACGTCTATAATAGGAGTTCTCAGAGAACGTCTTTGAACTCTCGACTCCTTTATTTTTCTCTGAAAGTTTGACGCCCTCGGACAGTATTTTGCAATTGTGGTAAAGTAGGGGTAAGGTGCTCAACAAAATCAGTTTGTTCGATGCTGCAAAGTGGTTTTATTTTATTTTACTGAATTCTCTTATTAAAATCTGCATTATTAATAATAGCTAAATCTATTCTTCCAAAAGAAGTACGACGATAAAAAGTGATAATGTGTAATGAATACGAATTCAAAATATAAAATTTGTATGCGTAGCTAAGCCTGTAAACGAGCGTGTCCAGTCTGTGCTGCTACCTTTGGGAGATTTTATGAACTAACCTGGTTGTCAGATAGTCTTTCCGTGTTTATTTTCCTGATTTGAGTTACATCACCGTTGTAATTGATAATTTTAAAAATAAGTCCTTGTGTGAGGAACGAGGTGGAACAAACTAAATAGTTTGGGTTTACGTATCTTAAAAATAATCCGCAATTTATCGTTTGTAGTGAAGTACTGTTCGGTGTATCAATGGAACCATCGAAAACGTTACGTCATCTGGAAACAAAACATTATGGACTCATGGATAAACCTGTAAGCTTTTTTTGACAAATGTCTGGCTCTAAAAATTGTATTAAGAAAATTAATGAGTACAACTAAGGGACATTCTCTTCATGTGATTTAAGCGCCCAAAGCTCCAAACCTCAGATAATAGTAGAAGAATTTATACTCGTACTTCCTGCTGCTGGTATAAGTCCCCAATAAGCTTTTAAGCTAAATAACATTAAAGTGTCTAATCACTCATTAACACAAACAATTTACGCTATCGCTAAAAACGTTAAGGATCAATTGAGGGACAAAATGAACAAAAGTCAGTTTTTCAATATAAATTGACTAACGGACTGACGTTAGTAGCTGTATCCCAAATGTCATGTTTCGTCCGAAATGAAATAGGTGAAGCAATCGAAGAGAAATACTTTTTTGCAAACCTCTCTCCTAAATCCAGGAAAATCTGGATGATCTGTTCATAAAAGCTACTAAGCCTTTTAAAATTGATTTTCTTAGGGATGCAAATCACCAGCTTGCAGATCATTTTGCCGATGAAGAGAGATCAATCCAACTAAATAATCCCTATATAAACATTTTTAACTTTAGATTGCAAGGTAAAGTACTTAAATAGGTTACGTGTGAATATTAAGCTCACTTCGTTTCAGCTTCATTTTGTTATTTTAAACTTCTTCGTCACCGACTTTCTTTGGATCTCTCCCTATGAAAAGGAATTCAGATTTCATGACTCAAGTCTGTCACAGCGTCGTCAGACACTAAACAAAGACGAAGGTGAATTTTAGCTTAACGTAACATTTACTTGAAATGTTACTCAGCTTTTTGACGATATTGTAAAATTCCGTATCAGAATTTATGTTGAAGAAACAACGATATTCCTGATGATACTGTTTTTAAATTGTGTATCAATGGTTTGGGATTTTTGTAGTGATACAGGTTTTATTATTATTAGGAATACTAAGTAGTTGACGTAGTGATCTATCACTTTTTTGGCCTGCAGATGAACCTACGACCTCAAGATCTGACTGAAGGGAGAGACGATGTGCTACGATTTGAGTGATCATTGCAAAATGAGTGAAGTGTTGTCTTTCACAATTTAGGTCGTGTTAACTGCACCTGCATAAAATTGCACCTGCAAAAAATACAAACTGTAATATTATTTCAAAAGCCTCCCGTCCCCAGATATACAATTAGCATCTTCATAAGAGTAAAGGGGGCTCATTGATGTTTAACGTGGATTTCCCAATTTTCCATCTAATTTTGGGAGCTGTAGTCAGTCATTCTTACCTGAATGTTGAAGTACGGATTATACTTATATTATGGCTTACACAATTTACACACCCAATATATCTTTAGGAGATTTACAACGAGACTAATGTTGAATGTTTTGTATTACCAGTAAAGAATAATACTTTAAATATTAGTTTGTTAACAACTTTTTTATATAGCCTACCTGTATACTTATAAGCAGAAGTCTGCAACTATTTTTCAATGGCATAGACATTAAATTTGGAAATTAATGTTTGTGAATTATTTGCTTTACGTTCCTAAACGCAGAAATAAACAAGGTACATTTTAATGCAATTCCCAAAATTCTTACTGTTTTTGTTAGTTTGTTGATAACTATCAAACTCGTGTAACTTAACGTTTTGATTCGATATTGACTAGACAGACATTGAATAGATCAAAAACTGTATAATATCATGTATACATATTTTTACGTTGTCAAACAATAAATACTGAGAATACAAAGACAGCGAGGCCGATGGTTCTTGACGTTACATGTGCCAATTTAGGGAAGTAACCTAATCGTAAATATTATACCCGTGATATTTTTTACGTGTGTGCTTTTTTATACAAAGTTAAAATTTATTAAAAGCAATTGGAAAACATTTAGATACGTGTTAAAGTTGTGCATGGAAATTGAAAAATAAGCACTTTAAATATGTATACTTCACAAGAAAAGTATCAAAAGCTATCCCATAATACATATCAAGATTGTATATACAACTTTTAATTATTTTTTGGTGCATTTAACAGCTGAATCATTGTGAGGCTCTAGAAGCACTGCTCTTTAAGGTTGTGCAATCAATATTTGAGAAATAAAATAAATGTTAAATACATAGCTCATTCAGATACCTTTCCCAGATACAGGAACATTTTTATCACTCTAGATGAAATCACTGGTATTAAAGTAGGTAATTTAGGCAATATTGTAATGAGGTCCAAATAAATACAGGTGAAGAAGATAAAAGTGGTAAAAATATTATACTACGTACATAAGTTATAGCTTTAGGGAGTGACATGTTTTAATATTTATAAAACCTTTAATTTCGTTAAGAAATCAAGTTAATTCTTAAAAATTAGTTATAACAATTGTCTCATTTTTACCAACATCAACCCATTAAATAGATATTTTTATTTATATTTATTTATATCCCAGAAAACTATTTTAAAATATTATTTTAGTACTTAAATTACTTATGATTTATTTCAGAATAATTGTATACACTAACTCAAACACAAGAGTTAATAAAATGCAGGTCTTACTAGAGTTCTGCGCTCGACATGTCTAACAGTGCCTGCATGATATGCGCGATGCTTCACGCAGTCACTTTTAACGTGTTGAGGGTGACTGTACTTCAAGTTTGGAAGAAAACTCAAACACCTCGTAAAAATGATTTTTTTTAGTATTCTAGTTTAGATAGGGGTAGAATAATCCATCAGCAAATTTTAACAGACTGTACTTTATGATTTGAAAAATTTATAAATTTAATTTTGTTTGAATAACAACTTTACGAATTGAAAGTGGAGGTTTTTAAAACGCTTTTACTTAATTTTAAAACAAACTAAATCTTGACGTTAATAAACTTGACAGTTTGAAATTGACCCGAAATCCTTAAAATTTTCTAACAAGTAATAGCTGATTGAAAAAAACATTTGAAATTTTAAAACTAAACGGTTTTACATTTCTTTAAGTACAAGAGTTTTAAATAAATACATTATAAATTGTATGAATATAAATACAAAACAAAATATTTTTATTTACTCTCACAAATCTATAATGTTCCCCATATTAACAGTATCCTTATCATGTACAGGACGTCAAACTGAATGTATTACCGTTCACTAGTTTGTAACATCGCAAACTGTGTCGGCCTTCCCTCACATATGAAGATATGAGCGCGACCACACATCAGATTCTTGACGTAGCCAACTGTAAAAATACAGTGATAGTTATGTCACCTTAGACGAGCTTGACACTATTGCGTGAGAATAATATAACACCTATTATTTACACTTAGGCTGACAGGTGTCATATAATCTGGTAGAATGTCAGGTGCACAGTGTGTTTGAGAGTATATATACAATTTGTCCAGTGATTAGGAAATAAATTGCAGGTGAAGTGGATTTAAAGCATTTTAAACCTTTCATTATGAGTTCATCCGGGTTACATGTGTAAATAAAATTATGGTTTAATACATCAAATATCATAGTTTATATAAGAATTATGTAAAATAGTAATTTGAATTAAAATGTTTAGTTTTAATATCGGAGGATTTGTGTTTATGAATGATTTTGCATTTTTGTAGTAGTACAAGCCTTGGCATACAGATGAGCATATGGCCTCAAGATCTGACTGAAGGGAGGGACGATGTGCTAAGGATTGATTGATTTTTGCAAAATTATTGAAGTGTTGTCTTCATAAAGAGATTCTATGAAACGAATCTTAGTGCCTTAAAGATTTTGTCCTGAATTTTTCTTTTTTCTGTAATGCATGATAACTATGGAATTATTTCTAATTGTCTACAATTAATAGTTATGTGATCGAGACTGATAATAAAAAGGATCGAATGAAAATAGGAGAGGTCTCAATAAGATCAACTGCATATTCCAGTAGAAAATATTACTTTAAAATATTCTTTCCATTGCTTTTATTTATTTTAGGTTTTAAGAAGATACATAAATCTTCAAGCAAGAAAGAAGATAGCATAGTCTTAAGGGATACATTTTTAATTAGTAAGTTAAGAAAATGAATCTTAAAAGTTTGTATGAGTTGGTAAATGTTTCTTCAAATTTTCCTGTATAACACATTCTAGTAAAAAATCGCTACTAAAAATGTTACTTTGGTAGCAAATGTTTTAGTAGCCTTAAATTGAGCTTCTGGTCACAAGCGTTCTTTGAGGAATAGCCCTGTTTAAAACCTGATGAATATTTAAATCATCAAAAATATAGTGTATTTTTTTCTCCACTGCAAAGCAAGAGAGTTCTATGGTATAAATCATATGAAACAATATAACGGTTGCTATACTTTTGCTTTTCTATTGAAACTTGACAGTGGCGACTGAATTAGTTATAGTGTACATTGGTCCCAATATTATTTTGATTTAACGAATAACTTTTGACAATACACACCAGGCGAGTAGTATTTTCTAGTTCAGTTCCTTTCCACCAGGTTATTGGCTGCGTTAGTTTGGACTAAGACCAGTAGGTGCGCTGTTGTTGTTCTCTCTCTTTCTCAGTACTAAACACTTATTGGTATTTAAAATAGAAATAAACACGGTTAATACACTTTTTAACATTGCACTCTATTTAAAAATAAAATATGTAAGCAGATATGTGAGTTATGGTTCAATATAAATACAAAAAGAAAAAACCTGTAAGCGTTATTAAAAACATTCCCGTCACCAGATGTAATAGTAATATCATTATAAGAAAATGACAGCCGTACTTTACTAACGAACAAGATTGCAAAATCTGGCTTCTTTATTAAAATAACTTTTGAAAGCTGGTGTCAGTCAGTCGTTCTTACTTGAATGCTGATATACGGCTCATACTGACTTTGTAGACGAGCTCCTCACGCCTGAGATTTAATGGGGTGATCAACCGAGGCGGAGAGAAAGGAGGGGATAGAGGGGCCCCTCCTGCCAACTACAGATTAGCCCGTGTATTAGAATAGTGGAATGGGCAGTCCGGCGCGTTCTCGCTCTGTACTCATCTGAATTTAATTTAGTTTCAGTACCTGTCAAACCTATTAAAAACGTAATCACTGTATTTTCAAACCTCTTTCCCATAGTTTAGTACAGCATACATATATTTAAATTACATTTTCAAAGCTGGATGTTGCAGGATGCAGCACAATTTAAATTGCAGGTAAATCAATGTGACAAGCCTCTTAAAATGTACCACTGTGTTTTTAGCTTCTACTCTGAATTAAACACATTTCAGTAAATTTGGTACAACAACATATATATGTATGTATGTATATATATATATTATTAGATTTTTAAAGCTGGATGCTGCAGGACTCAGCGCAATTAAATTTATTTTCATTAAACCTTGATTTTAAAACGTAATTAATGGCAGGCAATTACTCTTGTCCTACATACAAATAAACCAATACAACGGAGTATCGAAAGACCCAAAAAGACGTTAAGGAAGTCTAATGTAACAAAGTAACCTCGTTACATTCAGTGGACAGTGGCGTAGCTATAAAACAGACAGAGAAATATATTGCTATTGCTATAAGACCAAACAGAGGAGTTATTTTTCCACGAAAAAGAACAAAAAATCCTCGCAGAGAGGCCTCACAGAAGAGGAAAAGTTAGAAATTTGCCTAGACTTAATTAAGCCTTCTGAGTAACAATGGCGGACTTCAATAAATTATATAAATTTGTGTAATTGTAATTGTATCATAAAATCTTTATATTCGTAGCATTAGAGATCAGTAGGACTAAATTATTTTCATCATCCGTATTACATAAAATTTTCTGTAATATAAGTGTAATATTTCTTACATAAATATAAGTGTTTAAAATTGTAAACCAAAAATATACTCATATATGATCTTAAACTGAATTTGTCAGTTACAGTAATATAATATAATTAGCAAAATTTTGTATTTATTAATGATGTCCCGTGCTATGTTAGTTATTTAAGTCAGGTAGTTGTCATTGATTTTGTCATATTTCTATAATTATGTTTTTGGTTGAATATTTACTCGCAAGTTTCTTTTTTAATCTTTTTTAATACCCTTAGTTTATTACAGCTATTAAATAACTCTTATTACAGATTTTGTAGTGTAATTATTAATTTATTTACTACCAATTAAGGACTCCACATTATAATATGTTTGCTTTTGCCCCTATTAATTATGAATATATTTCCAATAGCACAAAAAGATTATGACATTTTATTCGTTGTGCACCATCTCACATTTTGTAAAGTGTCTTTGGAGTTATAAAGAAAGTTCAATATTAATATAATTAATTCGATATAATTTCTATGTTTTGCAGATATGTTCGTGTAAAGTGTCTTTGGAGTTATAAAGAAAGTTCTATATTAATATAATTAATTCGATATAATTTCTATGTTTTGCAGATATGTTCGGTTATAAAAACGACTCATTAATTCGGATATAAAAACGACTCATTAATTCGTAAGATAATAGAAATCAGAACCGTTCCGAACTGAGGTCGCTATCAGCCGCATGTACAGAGTTTGTC
>NW_025776843.1:0-123229 GCF_021130785.1 Homalodisca vitripennis | reverse complement strand
TCACAAGCATTCTATAATGGCAGGTGAGTTTTTGGCATTCGACTGGGGAGACCGCCCCAATTAGAAGAACTACTCCCGCATGTACTAAGTTGAGGTCGCTCATTGGCGATGGATGTGGAAGAGGCCGCTAACTGCAAAATTGTATGTGGGGTGAGTGTGTATTGTTGGGTATGAATTATAGTAAAATTTTAAAAAAACCCCATGGACGTTTGCAAACATACAATGTAATTATTGTAATTCGCAAATAAAAGAAAGATTTGATTTTTTGATTTGATTTGACTGCGAAGTAATGCCTAACGGGGTTTTTTCCCACAGGGATTCAGAGGCAGGAAAGGAAATGGGTGTTTTAATGGGGGGGTTTCAGGAACCTGGACAGGTTGGGGGAAACAACCAAAGGAGGGGGTTTTGGGGTTTTTAGCCCCCGGTAAGGCCCCCCGGCATTCCCCTTTGTGAATCCGACACTATCTCTGGGATGTCTTGTGGGAGATTTTTCCCTTTCCCCCCCCTATTAAAAAACACAACACCACACTCACACACACACATACACACTCAGTACAAACACACAACACACATATACTGTATATAAATGGTGTAGGGAAAACAATTTTTAAATTGAACACTTTTTTTTACCTGTCCAATGCCATTTTAAAATTTCGACCTACACCAATTAATCTATTTTTTAGAATTACTCCTCTACGTCTTCACGAGAAGATAATTTAAGTGTTGTGTGTATCCTATGAAAATTGGCTTTAAGCTCATAGGCTATGATTTTAGTTTTGTTTATGTTTTCGAATTCTTAACATATCTTCATAGTCACTACTTAAGATTTTTTCATACTTCGTAGCATAGAGTTCAAAGAAGGGTATTGATTGGGAAAGAAATAAAATATATTTAATCATTAAGTATAGAATTTAGCAAAAGAAAGTAAGTAAATTTTAATCCGTTTGTATTTTGTTCAAGATAACGCCAACTAACGCGAATACTTCTCTGTGTGTATATATGTTTATTGTATCATTAGAATTTTTGATTGAAAGTCCATGTTCTTCAGTAAACTAGAACTAAAGGATTAAAAAACCCTCTAGAGAATTTTTCATATATATATATATATATTTATAAATTTATCTATATATTATATATAATAAACACATTTTGATTCTTAAATACAATGCAATTTTGATCGTCAAAAATACAATAGGGTCGTAGGTAGTAATAGACAATTAGTCAATTAACTGCGAACCGCAGCCGCCACAAGGGGTTCAGTTAATTTTGGGAACTATTTTTATAGGCCGCAGACGAAAGGATTAGTTATTGTTATAATCCCTCCCCAAAAAAACAGATTTCCCCTTTAAATTCCCCAAAACATATACTCGTTGCCCATTAACTCTTAATAACCGTATTATTGCTCGCCAACGACACATCCATGTGAGCATCTGTAATATATACAACGCTTTACTCCATGTCTTAATATACCCTTCCCCGATTATAAAGTATTTTGTACACCATATTTGTTGGTAACAGTGTAAATATTGATTTCCCCTAACAGGCACTCCGTATAAGTATATGGATATGTGTGGATTACAGATTAATATATCATTAAAAAATAAATTTTCCTAATACATTCTCTGAGCTCAGAGTAAGAGCAATTTTATTGTAAGAAAAAATTAAAAATTTTTCATCTGAATAAATCTATGCAAATTTGGGGTTTATTCGTTATTCAAGATATTAATATTCTTCTCTTTATTGCTAAAACTTTGAGTGTACTGGTAAGAAAAGGACCACTTTTGAATATACTATCTGTTCTGTTACATAGTTAAATTCACAAAAACTATTCAAAATTTATATAAAGGAGGGGACAATATAAATATTTATTTAAAAGAAAACACAATATATTAAACTTGTTAAATAGGTAATATCATTTATATTGTTTAATCTTTTTAGTAATTTTAATAACAAAACAGTCAAGATATTACTGGTATTAAAATACATTGACACTTCTCTCTCTGCAGCGCTTTTGAGTTTGCTAAATTGAGTTCACACCACTTTACATCAAGAAGGGGATCCTGATAAACCACGCTGTAAAAATTTCCTCATCTTTTTTTTCGTTTTATGACAGAGGGATTTCAATGATCCATTTGTATGTCCTTTATATTTAAATTAATAAAAATGTTCAATAGTGGGTTTTATGATTATTTCATTATCACTTACGGATTTGGGTTTGACTGACCCTGTATACATTTGTCTTTATAAAATATTTGTTTAGTATTTAAATTTTAAAGCTTAGTTTTGAAAGCTTTTAATGAACACTCTCTAAATTTCTGTTAATACCATGCTTTTAAACTATTGGAGTGGAAATGTAAATTATGTCCGTACTAATATAAATACATAGACTGTTATTCTAGCAAGAATAAAAAGTTTTTATTACATAGTTTACCACAAATAACAGTAGTTTGGGGTTATTATTAAAAGTTGCTTTATTGCCAGAGTACATATAATATATTTGAACGTTTTCTTCTAAGTAAGATGAGCCTAAAAACAAAAATAAGCAATAAGAGCTTCTTAAATATGAGCAGAGTATATATTTGAAAGGCAAAGTAATTTAATACCCCCTTTTAAATAAATTTATTTTAAAACCGATTGTTTTTATTATACATATAATATGGGTTCTTTAGAAAAAATCTTAACGGTGTCTGTCCGAGTGTTTTTTGGCGAGTTTTCGTGATGGTGTTCATGTATGTGGCTACTCAATCACGTTAAAAAAACTAATGGACGATTGTTATAATAATATTCCTATTTCAAAAAAACCTCTTTTTTGGGTTACTGCTCCCCCACTGGTTTTCCTGGAAAACCTCCTGTTGCCCTATCTAAGCTGTATCTGGGAAAATTTTTAAATCTTAAAATTCGAGGGGATGATAGATTTATTAGTTAAAATTTCAATGTTTTGGTCACCGCAAACTTGATCTTAAGCAATCGTTGACATATTTTCTTATTAAAAGGGGAAAAGGCGGGTATTACCCACAGAAAAAATATTTTTTTCACATTTTTTTTTTATTTTTTTTTAAAAATGTTAAGCGGCTTTTTTCTTGCACACAATGATATATTAATACATTGTATATTTGAAAATGTAAAAACCTACAGAAAAAAAGTTTTAAAATATGCTTACATCATGTGTTCAGGAAGAAAAATTTTGGGGTGACAGCGCTTAGCGGTTTTTTTTTTTTTTTATTTCAGTTTTTTTTTTTTTTTTTTTTTTTTCTTTTTTTTTTTTTTTTTTTTTTTTTTTTTGTTTTTTATTCTGTCTTTTTTTCTTTTTTTTTTTGTTTTTTTTTTTTTTTTTCAAATTCCCATTTTTTTTTTTTTTTTTCTATTTTTTTTTTTTTTATATTTTGTTTTTTTTTTTTTTTTTTTTTTTTACTTTTTGTTTTTTCACACATGTACTATTATACATATGGACCATTATTATTTTGGGGAAAGTGTGCTATAAATTTGCTTTTGTATGTGTTGGCAGGCCTGAAAACCCCTAACTTCTAAATTTCATCAGCTTTTGAGTTCTGCTTCTGACTTTTATACTGTTTTTGTTTATTGTTTTGCTTAGTGGTTTTTGGTGCTTTGGATGATGTGGATATTGTGAGTGGTTAGGTTAGAAATTTATATTTAAGTTTGTGCTTACAAGAAATTGTTTATGTATAAATATGCCTCGTGTTAAAAGTAAGTTATGCTAACCCCGGTAAAGGAGTTGGGTGGTAGGAAAAGAAAAAAACCAAAGCCGTCCTAAACCCTAATGAGATGTCAAAAGATGCCGTCTTCCCCTAGGCCTGAAATGGTCAACACATTTTTCTCAGTCAAGCTCTTCAAGAAAATAAACATAGATAATATAATGCAGTGTGTTAAATTTTAGTGATGAAAACTATTGACAATGAAAAATTTATTTAACATGCAAATTTTATCAGATCAACTTTTTAGTTTCCCATCACTTTGTTAAAAAAATTTTGAAGAAAAGTGGGTTTTTTAACAAGTGCGTGTTGCCTCAACATTTTGCCTGGGCTTTGAGATGGAGATTTATTGTCTTGCCATTGTTAAAAATATGTACATAAGATGAATTTTGTTCTAGGAATATTAATTTAGAAAAAAAAGACTCTATTTGATGTAAATATTAGACTAGTGTATGGAAAATGTGGTCTATCGGGGAAAGGTATGGCTGCAGGCAAAATGTTATGTGGCGTAATGAATCTTTTCCGCAAACCTCCCAACAAAACCGTTTTCGAATATAATTTTAAAATTTTTAAAAGACAAGGTTTAAAACAGGTAATGGATGAATCCATGAAAAATGTGTGGAATGATAGGCTGTTGAAGGAAAATAAATACCTAGGTAAGAACGAACGCGACTTAAAAGTAGGCTTATTGATGGCACTTGGGCCCCAACGGCGTGGCTTTAGCTCTCTAAACGGAATTGTTACTTGTTACATAGTGTGTTGACACTAGGAAAAGTTATGGACATAGAAGTGTTTCTAAATTTTGTAATTTGTTTGTAGACAAAACAACAACATGGAGGCTATTTGTTCGGCAAATTATCAAGGCTCGAGCGGGAGGGTATGGGAGTCAGCTGGAGCCTTAGTATTTATCACCGATCCAGTCAAATAAGTATAATGTTAGGTACTTAGAGTATTTAGGTGATGGAGAGATACAAATAGTTTCAAAAAAAAAAACTATTGCAGACAGTAAAACTAATGGTGGAAGTGGAAAATACAGAAACTGGTGTTGTTATAGGGGCCATATTCAAAAGAGAATGGGGTCTAGGCTAAGGAAACTTTTAAAAAGAGTTCAAAAGCGCGTAACACTTTCTGATGGCGGCAAACTAGGTGGAAAGAATAGACTTAAAACAGATGCATATATTGATCAAAATTTGCAAAAAACCCCCTATTTTGGAAATGCTTTTAGGAAAAATACTGATAAAACCTACAGAACATGAACGGCAAAGCGCGGTTTGGGGGCCCCATATATTTCATTAAACTGTTTCGACGGGTCGGACAATCCTCAGCATGGCCCCCTTTGCCCGTCAGGAGAAAAAAACATGGTTGTTAAAATACAACTAAAGGCTCAAAGCACACTATAGAGCCATATTCTCATAGAACAGCATTCCTTCAGCTATAATGATTAGCCTTGAAACCCCCAAATCTTTCAGGCTTTAGCAAATCCTGACCCCTTCTCGAAATGTTTTACACGGGTAAGACGCAGAATGTCCCCAAATGAAAGCATACAATAATGTTCATCTGGTCTAGAGTGCCAAAAAATAGATTTTGTGAACATTGACACAACTTGAGTTTGGTGCTTTGATGACTCATTTCTTACTTTTAATGATGGCACATAAGCAAATGCAAAAATGCTTAGAGCAGAGGTAGGCATTGAACCTTGCAAGAGCCAAGAGGGAGGAAGAGAGCAGAGCCCGAGGGTCGGAAAAGAAGGAAAAGAGGAAGGAAACAGGACAATTGAAACGCAATGTATAAAGTTTTGACTCACGAGCGAGCTGCGCGAGCAAATTGTGCGATAAGTGACTTTCAAGAACCCCAAAAGCAAGGAGGACAAACCTGGAATTTTTTAAAAAAGAAGGATTGAGGAGGATTTTGAAGAGGAGCCTGGCATATGATCTCCCAGGAATTGCACTAATGCTACGGTAACTACAATTGCATGTTTTTTTATATTTAAAAATTTTGGTATTGTTTACTCTATTGTTTGGCTGGGGGTATAAGTTCTATTTCATAATTTTCTCTGTTATTTCTCTCTTATAAATTGTATTCTAAACTCAATAAAAGGTTTGAAATATATAAGCCTAATTTTTAAATTTTATTTTGTATTATCTTTACACTCCGTTATGACTATTTGGGCCTAAAACCCGCATCCGCGTTACTTTTTGATATACAACATTTTTTCACCAAATATAGATAAATTTTTTTAAATATATAAAAGCATAAAATTTTTTAGCTATTCATTAAAAAATTTAAAGATCACTTTTTTAAATTATTAAAAAACCCAAATTACATATCATATTTACGGTAAAAATTTATTATATAACATAGCTAAATAGGTTCCCCATTTTATTCGTTTTTTTGCGATTTCCCGCAAATTTACTTGTTTTTAACAGTTTTTGCACACAAAGGTAACGTTTTCTCAGAAACTACTTGGGAACAATCAACTTGAAACTTTTACACACATTTATATAGGTTTGACTTATTTTGGGACCCACTATGTAGTTTTTTGAGATGCCTCCTATTATACTTAGGTACCTAAAAAAAATAAATTCTAAAATTTCCCCAAAAGTGTGATATTTTATAAATTTTGGGTTTGAAAAAAAAATCATAAAAAAAAATTTTATTTTTTAAGATACAAGCACCAAAAAAATCAGTAGAGTAGTGCTTAAATAACTATATATGTTGTAAAAAAAATTTAGGTTGATGTGGTCCATTAGTTTCTGAGATAATGGTACACTTGTTAACATTTACAAAGATAGGGGCTACCGCCTCACCCTTAAAGTCAATTTAATTTATTTAGAAATTCATAGTGTTCCTGAAATAAATGTCATTGTGGCAGAACCCTTTAAAATAACTATGGTATAAAAATAGAGGGAAAAAGGAAAAATTAGTGAAAAGTACGTTGAAGCAAGAGGAAAATATTAATTGATAGATCAATGGGTTTGAGGAGAGGTAATTAAGGTAAGTAGTTCAGGATATTACATGGCACGGAAAAAAAATTTCTACTAGCGTGACGTCACAAATTAAAAATAATATGTTGAAGTTTTTAGGATATTAAATTTTAATCCTAAAACGTCTAATTATCATTTGAAATTAAATTTATAGACTGCCATACCTCATTACAATATTCTGTTTGCTTCTATTCCTTAAAATTTTCGTTACTGAATCAAAATCGCCGGCCCTTTTTTATTTTATTATTAGAAAATATAATTCGATTTAAGAATTTCTAGTAAACTATCGATTATATTTTAGGAAATAGAGTCTTTTCATTTTAACAAAATATATACTGTGTACTTTTGGAAAAAGGAAAGAAGAGACTATTAATCGTGGTGTTTAACTCGAGTAACATATGAATGAACTTGCTTAATTTATTGCCATTGAGATATTTTTTCTTATTTTTAGTTCATATTAATACATTCCCCCTTTGTTAAATGTGAAAAAGCAAACTCTCTAAGTACTTTCTGAACCATTTTCCTGTTAATTAAATTTTTTGTAAGTCTAGGAGACAAAGGCATTGAAAACAAGTTTAATTGGCGTGAGTTCGAGAAGTGTGTTTTAGTTAGATGTTGTTAAGTTTACATAATTGTTGAGAAGATATAATGTGATCTTGAGTTTTGTTGTAATTCGTTATCCTGGATATATTATGAATTAAAACGCATCTAATAAACTTGAGCGGTTTGGAAAGTATAAATTTAGACCATGTTAATAAATTTTGTGAGATATAAAAAAAATACAAATACATTTTTTTAAATTAGTTACAATTAAATAGGAGTACTTATTTAATTACAAAAGAGAAAAGACAAACTTGATGTTCTGTGAGGAGTAACGCAGCGGATGAGATTGGGGTTGGGTATTAGAGGGGGGTTTTTAAAAAGGAGGAAAGCTGCGAACAAAATTATGTCCAATGTGAGGAGACTGAGTTCTTTAAATATGATAAACACTAATGTGTTTACCGGCAAAAAGTGAAAGTTCGGGTTCGAGTCCCGGGGAGCAATGTAAACTTTTTTCGATTCAATGTTTTTTGAAATTAATATTGCCCTATTGCAATTAATAAAAATTTTATATATTATATAGTATTTGTAAGTGATGGTTATGTATAATATTTTATCAGCTCCGCATTGTGAAAATGATACTAAAATATTTAAACACCCAAATAAATTATGCATTACAATAGCGTCGACATTAAAGTCTCTATAAGAGTAAAAGTAACTGAGAGGAACGTTTGGTTTTCAACGTAGGTACCCCAATAAAAGTCACGAGCACCCCCCTTTTTGCGAATGAACCGTGGGGCTATCCTTTGTGAAAACCCTCTGCACATAAACCGTAATAATTAATATAATTACCTTGTGAGGTAAGAAGACGTCCTCCACTTTGTCCGTCCATTTTACTGAGATGAAAGAACTTACTTTATGAATTATATTCACGCTTGGATTATGCTACTGAACAAATTATTTTGGATCTATCACGACCTTTAATCAGTATAAAAAATATATTTTAGTTGTTTGTTAATATTTTAGATAGTATGTGGGTTTTTGTTGGTTTATTGAAATGTTTATAGTTTAGCCTAGATACTTGTATCTTAGATCTTTTTATTTTGAATAGTTAATTATTTAGAGTGTGATCTCAAAATCGTTCTCCTTCTTGAAATACTTATCGTTTTCCTGTTTCCCATCCACCTGTGTTTTAATTTGAAATAAATGTACCATGGGTGGAAGATCTCTAGTATGTTTTTGAGTCATAAGGTAAAAAAATTTCCGTCTTCCTATCATCTGTTGTGGTTGGGGGATAACTCTTGAAACAAGTATTCTAGGGGGAACTCTTCAGGACTATATACTAGGTTTTTTATTTGCCAGAGGTTATTTCATTCTAGTTTTATGAAATTAAAAAGGCAGTCCGTTCATTTGTTCTTTTTCCACCATTTGACGCTATAATTTTTCGTAACGCTATTTAGGATCCGTATTGTAGTATCGGTTTATTTAACTTACACAATATGACTAAGATAGGGGAATACGCCTACACTGCTTGCGTTGTAATGGGCTTTCGTTTGGTTGCATGCAAATGTAAATATACGGCTCATTTTACTGTCGAGATTTATACTGCGGACCAGTTCGGACGAACGACTATTATAATAGTAACGAAATTGGCACAAACAGTACTAAATCATAGAACTTATCTTGTATATGTATAAATAAATTTTTAATTGAAAAGCGTTTTCTTGAGATATCCTCTACCATGATTACACGTACATTCTTATTTTTTGACCATTAGGTTTGGAATGTTCAAATAATAAAGGCTCAGGGTGGAGCTAGGGGGATTACTAAAAAAACAAAGGAGTGCTGCTGAAATCAAAATACTTTTATACCCAACTTTTTAACATAGATCTTTAAATCTATACAAACAAACATTTATGTCCCTTCCATGGAATTTGGATCACCATAACAAAGACTAAAACTAGACTGTAATATTTTGACCGTAAACATATACTATTTTTAAATACTTTGCTATAGGTATGACCCAACTATGATTTTTTGGCATAATGTTTCTTCTGTAGTCTCTCTATCTTGATTTGTATCTGCTTTCATGATAGAATAGCTCAAGAAAAAAGTTCGTTTCGGACTTGATAAATTGTTCATGTAACGTCATTGTTTTACGTGTATTACTAAAGAGTTACTTATATAAAGACAATTTAATTTAATTTATAGCTGAATTATTTGCAAAAACTTCATTCTTCTTTGATGAAGAATTGAGTTCCGTAATAAGTGATCTGTCACTCTGTTACAATAACAGATTGCCGTTTGACTGTTTATAAGAGAGTTGTCGACCTTAAGCGAAACTATTACGTTGAAACAGTGTTCTGACGTACTCAAAACTTTGTAAATTATTAAGAAGTCAATACTAAATATAATTTATTTTATACTCAAGAGTTTTATATAATGTGTTCAAAACACGAGTCGCGTTGTATATAACCATTACGTTCTTTAAAATTAGTATCTGCTACGAACTTTGCTTATTACCCAATCTTTTACAAGTATAGGATTGGAAATTTCCACAGTATTGCGATTTCATTTGGACGGACTCTAGCCATATGGGACGTGCATAGAGGTACGATTTATTACGCTCTTATGTTAGCGAGTATGTAGTTAACCATTGTTATGGGAAAAATGTTTTAGACTCTATTTTTGTAAATTATATTACTAATTTAATTTTATTTAAATTATTTTAGGATTTACTTTATATTTCAAGATAAAAAGGTTTGTATTTATGTCTCAAATACATAAATTTGATTACTATATGACTGTAGTCCTCAGACAAATTTTGGTAAAATAGTTTATATGTTGTAAATACAAGTTATGAAACTTATATTCCTAAGAGTTCAACATGTTTTAGGAAAAATATTCTGCTGAATTAATATAAAATTATTTTCTCAGGTAGTAACACAGACACTCAGATAGACTATTATGACGTTGAGTATGTCTGTGTTGTACTAAAAACCAAACATTTATTACAAATATCCGATTTGTTGTTTAAGGTTGTGTCATATTACATTTGAAATATTGTTTTGTGTATTAATCCCAAAAAGAATATTTTTGATTTCTAATTAATTGTTAAGGAATAAAAGGTCTGAAAATGTATATTTATGAAGCGGTGTTACAGTAAAAATAATTATCTAGTATCACAGAGCCTACAACAACAACCAAATTAAGTTTGTAATTGCTTTAAGTGAAACGCTTTGTACCATGTTTGTGCCGACGGTACTATATGACAATTAGTTTTTCAAGTATGTGTAAAAACCCTTATCTTGAAATATGTTTTAGTGAAACTGTTTATTATTATAAGTTCGTGATTTAAAAGCTATTATTTTTATTTTATATTAATGAGGGGGTGTGTGTGCTATTAATAGTTAATTTACAAAACGTTTAGCTGTTCCCTTTGTCTAATTACCAGGTATAATATGATGAGTATAATATTCCGCTAAATTATGTAAAAGAATATTATCAGTGTTAAATTGCACTTGAGCAGTCCAATACCAAAAGGTTATTAAGGCCTTACTTTTTAAATTTATTCAAATATTTAATTAAATAATAATGTATTGTTATCTTGTTGATATTCTTTGTTATATTATACAACAAGTCATTCTATTTTTAGATAATAAACCCGCTTAGCTGAAGTTGTATTATTTCGTTCATAGCATTTAAAAAATTGTACATTATTTTACTAAAGATAAAGCATTATGAAAGATAATGCAATGTAGCTAATAATTGAGTTGATTGATAAGGTTTTTGAATATAACAAGAAACATAAACGTGCAGAGACGGTGTCAAGAACTCTCCACGGAATATTGTTTCTCTTTTGTAGTAATATAGCAAGGTCAAACAGAGCTACATTTCATTGTTTGCTTATGTTAAACACAAATGGAAAGGAAATATTGTACACCAATCCTTACTTGGGTTTCTAACCCTTAATTGAATTTATTTTTTATAGATGTATGAATAATTAAAAAGTTAACTTTGACTCATCTTTAACTAATTATAGATAAATAAATGATATTTGGCTAAATTTAGAGCTATAAAATTTTTACCTTTACGTTTATACTACAGACCTATTTTTTCCTCATTTTATCTAGATGTGATAAATGATCACAAGTTTTGATTGTAGTTAGGGTTACATAGGCTACGTATAAGATCAGTGTAAATACTTTGGTAAAACGCTCTGACAAATTCCCATGGGGTTCCACGACACCGTAATTAAAAATAGTTTATTCTGATATAGAAAAATGAATCATTTTAAATATTTCAAGTCCTGCAAATATGTTTATTTTCGAGATATCGTGCAGACGCAGACAGACAAAATACATTTTTTCAGACCTCCCAGCCAATAAATATCTTTAGACGCCATTATTTTTATATACGAATTTTCTCTGACAAATCATTGTTTTAATTTGATATTATGATGTAGATTTATATTGTGAAGTTTTTAATATATAATTGGACAATACCTAAAAGTTTAACTAAATATCTAGTGTAACAATAAGACAAATTAACACATTTTATTCGTATTAACTTAGTTTCTAAGGGGACTGAATATACTATATTTCCTTAAAAGAAACAGGACAACCATCGAGGATACACACTCAATAGACAATATGTGTGTAAGTGTCTCTCTCCACTTTTGCGCCTTATGAACGCCCTTCTAAGGGATGAAGGGGCATACTTCATCAGATGCTGGTCAGGATGGAAATTACAAATTTAATTCTTTGAGGGGTTGCAGAACCACTAGTTATACTTCATTATGTTATTTTGATATTACAATATTGAAAAACAACGTACTGAATGCATATTTCTAAATAGTGTGAGCAGACTAATACAAAATTGTAACTTTCATTCATAAGGATTATTTAATTTGCAAATAAATTTTATGAAATAGATCTTAGAACACGCTTTTTGATTAACTACATTATTTTAAACACGCTCAATTAACTATTTTAATGTTATGGTTAAAACCCTGCTTTATTTATATTTGTTATTCTTATTCTCGTGTTGCTGATTACAATGGATGTTGCATTATTAAAATTACGAGTTAAAGATTCTCCAAAGTAAATCATTGTATCTCTTGTAGCAGAATAAAATGGACGCTGTTATATTGGGAAATAGCCATTTGTAATAGCCAATATAACTTTCTGAACTATAATTCGGGAAGTTCACTAGCAATAATTTATCAAACAAAAGTTAAAATCTAATAAAGGAAAACAGCTGCTTTGTCTTTTGCTTACTTATTGCGTTGGCGTTCAGCCTAATACACATTCAGTAAACACCAACCAATCATACCATCACCTTATATCCGTAGTAACCAAACACCCGTTGTAGTTCTGTGCTTGTTAAATGTGGCTCCGGTATGCTCACAGTGGAAGTAAAGATAAAGGCCAATAAAAAATGTTATATAAAAAAAATTATTTATGCCTTGTCCCAACTTCCTGAATTACATAGGATTATTAACTTTGGTATATGCGTTAACCTTCTCAAATACGCATAGCACTCCTTTGTAAGCAGAAAATATATTTCCAGATTTGTTTATGAAATGTTTACACTGAGAACCCAGATGTCAGGCATCTTTTTAATTCGTTTTAGACTGTACATTTGTAAACAAGATATTTAGGTATCATAGTTTTAAATTCTCAAGACTGTTGTTAATCCATAAATAATAAACTATTTAAGTTTAGTGTTACCACCAATTACTCGTAGCTACAATGCATCACAATCATTTTGTTTGTACAATCGTAATTGAAAAGTTTACTAAAGAAGTTTTAATAAACATATGATAATAATCTTTTCTTCAGACTGTAGAGGAAAAGGGATAATCCATGATGAAATTAGGCCGGTTACGAAAGGTTTCTAACCACCCTGCATACGGGTGGTCTTGCTTTTTCTATATGAATTATTTTTCGCACATGTTTACCAGTTTTATGGCACATAATGTTGAGAATGATTTTAGAATTTGGCAGATATATTTAGCATTAAAAGCACGAATCTTATTAGAAAACAGAATAGTAAGCGCGGCCAGGTCGGAAGTTAGTATAACACCAATTTCATATATCGGGAAAGTGGAGAATTGCAACACTCGAATAGTTAGACGAATGTTGATAAAACAAAATTTCGAAAGCAAAATGAGAAAAAAGCGGTGTATATTATTTTCTTAAGGTAAATCAACATGACATACAGAGAAAACGACTAGAACATTGGCATCAGAAAAAAATAACTTAGAACCAAAATGTTAGGCTACAGGTGTGTAAAACCAGATAATTTCGTTATGTGAAAAAAAATACTAAAAGTAAAACATCAAGAAAGTCAAGTAACGTATATTGAGGTATTTCTCGATTCCTATAAGTAATAAGGATTTTCGGGTAGGACCAGGAGATTAACCCAATAATATAATTAATTACTATCTACTCTCTATTGAAGAAATACACTTTAGTAATTGTTTAATAATCAAAGAGAAATGGCTATTATTCAACGCCTCTTCAAACAGTTATATTTACGAATACAAACAATAATTCCATAAATACTTGTCGTATATTAATCTTATGAGAGAGGAATGAGGGGCAAGGATCTGATTTGCTCTAGAACTATAAACTTACTTGACTATAAGGTAAAATCCTAAATCTCTCTTTAAATTTACTTTTATATTGTTTACAAAGCTGTCGGATAAGTGCTATATACATCCGTGACAAGAGGGAATGATGATATGCTAGAAGCACCTCAACAGTAAAGTTTCTTAATCCCAAAGGATCAGTAACGGTGAGCATATTTGTGGCCTCATCGTGTACGTACCGGTCCAATTTGTACTCTGTTGATGTCACCTGCTGTAGCGCCTCGACAACAAAGGCCAACAGTATTATGTAGTTAGCCCAGCGGCCACCGGCACACTTTTCTGTGCTGCCATAGGGACTAGGACTGTCGTCAACTCCTCATTGCCCCACAAGTTTACCCCGGGTTCCGCGTGCCCCGATACTCCACCCTACTCACGCACAGATCGAGGGTGGGGGAGGGGAAAAGCAGACATGATTATTAGAGTCTTTCTAATAGCTTCAATGATGGAATTGAAAAACAATATTGTATTACATTACTGTATTTGACATAACGTATTTACAACTACTTAACTTGGAGGAACCTACCGGGCCTCTCCACGTTTCGAACGGATATGCCGTCCATAGTAGCCTATAGCCACGGAAAGGTATGTTTAATTTCACGCGATAGTAAACACTTAGGCTGAGAACATGTAATAGACAATTTGATAATAACAAAACAAAAATTCAGGAATCACAAAAATCAATGTATGAATGGCACTTTCCAATACAGGCAATAATAAATGTATACAAAATTTTCATGTAGCCTATATAGCTCTTAGTTTAATGTGATAGACAGAAATAGTAATCTTTCCTTTGCCAACTGAATAATTTGCTATAGGCGTTATTTTTAATTTCGAAAAAAATATTCAGGTGCACTTCCCCATGCACCTTTTGTTTTTTTAAAAAAAAAAAGTATTCTTAATATTAAAAATTTAGTTATACCATTAATAATTTTAGACTTATGCGTATTATTATGTTTTTTAGTTGGGAATATGTGTGGGAGATTCTGTTACCATAAATTCTGTCATTTGTATGGTATTCACCTTGTGTCTCCAGTTCAGCAATTCTAAAATTACTGGCATAAAAATTTTTTTTTATTAAGTATTTACAATAATTAGAAACATATATATATATTTGCCAAGTGAAATACCGTCAACATATAGGATAAGTTAATCAATTCTAAATCTTTTTCCTGGGGAAAGAAAGGCAATTTAATTACAGTAGAACGGTAAATTTTAATTACTAAAATAAAAGTAAACATGAATATAATTCAAACCTGCCTTGAATGTTTATTAATATAATTATTAAATTGCAATTTTGTGTATGATATGAAAATAGCATAAAACGGTCAGAATTCTTTTTGAAAAAATTAGAAGTGTATGATTTATTTTTAGTAATTATTATCGGTTGTGGAAATTTTAATTTTTGAAAAACTTTAAATTTTTAATTAGGGTTTTTATTATAATAGTCTTTTGAGTTTTTTTAATTTTTTTCTTTTTGATTATTACTATTTATTATAACTAGTGCCTCACCAAAAAGGAACATTGCGAGACTTACTTCCTTTGTTTTATTGGAAAAAAAATAATAATTTAAAAAACCCTGTTTTTGCTAATCAATAAAAATGATTTTAATTTAAAGATGAAACAAACTGGTATTTTTTCAATTTTGCCACAAGCCCAAATCTATGTATGGCATAATTATAATTATTAAGATATTCAAGGATGTTTTGTTTCAGGAAGATTATACTTGGCTAGTTTACATGAGTCCTTGCTCCATATTACAAAGTTTAAAAATGTTTTCTGCTAAAAGATAAAAAGATAATTTTGAAAGTAAAATATTCTGAGATTTCTAAATTTAAAGAATTAGAATATTTGGGCTCCGTTAGTAATCATTAATTTATGAAAATTTGAACATTGAACATTTAATTGGTTAGTTTAATACTTTACTAGGTATGGGTATAAACAGTTTTCATGATAGCACAAGACTATCGGTGGTTTAAAGGTTTACAATCTTTGCGGTTCTACAAAACAGATATTGATTTAAAGAATCCATTAATCTAATGTGGATAAAACTCTGTGGGATTAGTCCTAGGGCCTCTAAGTCGGTGTTGTTTGTTGGTAATCAGTTAATTGGATCTCCCTGGCCGCAAAGGATACTAATGGAAGTGGTATAGAGTATTTCAAAATGAAACGTACTAACGTTCAACCTATGTTTAAATAGGTAGCGGACATAAGCTTTGAGCGTATATGTCAAACACCTTTGTATACCGTCGCGTTTATAAATTGAAGTGTCTGGGTTTGAGAGAGAGAGAGAGAGAGAGAGAGAGGAGGAGAAGAGTAGTGAAGAAGATGAGAGAGAAAGTTCCTAGAGTGAGACGAGAGAGAGTGGAAGAGAGAGAGAGTGGACGAGAGAGAGAAGAGGTGAATTGAGAGAGATGTAGAGAGGTGGAGAGAGAGAGAGTGAGAGAGAGAGGAGTGAGAGTATAAGAGAGAGTGGAGAGAGAGTGAGAGAGAGAGTGAGAGAGATGAGAGAAGAGTGAGAGAAGAGTGAAAAGAGAAGTGAGAGAGTTGAAAGAGAGTGAGAGAGAGTAGAGAGAGTGAGGAGAGAGAGAGAGAGTGAGAGAGAGAGAGAGGAGAGAGAGGAGAGAAGAGATGAGGGAGATCTCCCGAGGAGGAGAGGAGAAGAGGAGACGAGATTGAGAGAGAGGACGGAGAGCAGAGAGAGACGAGAGAGAGGAAGAGGGGGAGAAGAGTAGATGAGAGAGAGGGGAGAGATTGAGAGACGAGAGAGGTTGAGAGGAGAGTGATAATTTAGATAATTTGTTTTGATAATTTGTTTATTTCCCCTGCCTCCATGGATTTAGGACCAATGGTCCAATCCACCACCCATTGACAGGCAATAAAAATAACACATTTAACAACCAATATACATGAGTTATGGCCCTGTTTTACATTAATATACAATTTTTATTTTGTCTTATTCATACTATTTACTTACTATTCACACTAATTTATATTTCGAAAATAGAAAAACATCCGTTTTTAACCACTACAAAAACGATACTAGCTACTCATTATATTATTATTATATCTACATTTTATTACTAAAAACAACAATTATATATATACACATATATCATAAATATATTATACATAATTTTATTCCATATCAATTTTTATTCTGATTCATCGAGCGACATGGGGAAAATTACGGTTATATAGTTTCTGAATTAAATTCCTCCCTCAATTTATTATTCTACATTTGGGCATATTACAACTACTGTAATTGTTTGACATGTTATAAATATGCTTGTACATACACATTTGTTTTCTCTCTTAAAAGGTTTACAAATACCTTTCCTAATAGTTTGACTTGTTAACATCCTCTCAAAAAAAGCTCTTAGGGTTTTTCCCTGCATCACAGTTTTAGTATCATCAATTATCAACAGCATTTAAATAATCTGACTCACGACTGCACATGAAAAGATTTACTATATAAGTCACGGTTCTAGGTGGGAATTGGAAACTGCAAGGTTGGTCACTACCAAAACGTGTCCTCTCTCTAAGGTGTACATTGTTCATATGAAACGTATACTTTTTCGCGATACAAATAAGTGAGGTTCCTTTAATATGTCAAGGCCTCTTAAAAGGCCCAAAAAAGCGAGTAATATTATAAACTCAATTCGTTCTTTTAAAACCTTTAAACCAACCTAGAATCTCTAAAACTACTGAGTAACCAATGATCCGCTCCCAATCCGTAAATTGAAAATAAATACTAATTACACGCATTACTGTGGCCCTTTGTAACTTTGCTATCAACTCAGCTATTCCAAATACACAAAATCGACAGGAAGGCTAACAAACAACTAGCATCACGTCAAACAAGACGGTTGAACAAGAGTATGATATCCAATAATTTTCTTTAATAGGATTCACACTGAAGGACCTCAAAAAGCTAACAATCTCTTCTAAAATATGAAATGCAAAACACTGAAATAACTCGCTACTATACACTCGCTTATAAGTAGTTTAACCCCACGCTTATACTTGCTCTGCTGTCCCAAGATTAAAGTGTTATCAATTCATTAAACCTAAAATTCTGGAAAACCATACTTTTGATTACCTCCTAACACAATAACCATCTTCTATAAATTACAGGTTCCACCACTAAATTAAAATCTACTGTATTTAAGACAATCCTTCTACTTCCTAACGTATTAATTGGAGAGTTGGCAATTTATCTGATGTTTGAAAACTCAATGCCATGAATTGTGTTCAGGCAAAAAGAACCAGTTAAAAAAGTGATATCTACTAAACTCTGGCATTTTATATAGTTAAATTTGAGTTATTATTAAATCTTCTGGGGGGGGGGGGGACATTAGTTATTGGGATAAGTGATAATTGCAGATACATCCGCGTAATACAAACATTGGATTTACTAAAAAACAAGTGACTCAACCAAATTCTTACTATTTTTATAGATATCAAGGCTAAATCAAAAAAAACATCAATAAGCAAGAAGACAAAAAGTCGAGATATCCCCTGTGGTAACTCCTAAACGGATTATGCTTGCCAATCCTTCAATCCGACCAATAATCCACTACCCTGTTTTTCCACTCTTTGCATTCTATTCTACGGTCCCGTTAAATAAGAATTTAAAACCACAATAATAGCCACTTTCACTATAAAGCTGTGAAGATTTAAGGATATAGACTATGTAATCAAGCCTACTGTTGAATCCACACAATCAAAAGCCACGTGTGATAATCTAGCAAGTACACCATTACAAGTTAATTTGGCGAGTGTTCTATTGCCACGCCTCACATCATCAGGTTTTATACGAAAACTAGAGGAGAGGCTCCGTTTGTTGGTACTGATAGTTAGAGTCCCTATAAGCCCTGATTGAGTACTAATAATATAAAATATTATTATTACATAACAAATGTTACATATTTGTTTGATAGGCTATTTTTATCAGTTGACTTTAACCCAAAACAACATAAAATATTTATCGCTCTAATATGTCGTTTGCACTCACTCGGGTTCCGCAACTTTAGGGAGTGGTAATATCAAGGCCTTTTTTCCATTGCTTTAGGGTAAAAAACATCTATTTTAACAACAGAGAAAAATTAACATATGTGACACAAAAACACACTTTATAATCATCAAAAATCAATAATAAAAAACATTTAAATGAATTCCACCATCAATTCTCCCCACGTGCGTTAGATGAAATTTGTAAAATTAACCTTATAATAATTAAGTCACAAGTTGTACTTCCTTAAAACTAAATACTAAAACCGATCATTAAATCTATTAACAAAAGTCTAAATTTTTCATAAAATACTCATATAATTACTCCTCATTTAATATTATTTATTAACACCACACGAAGAAAGAATTCAAGTCATTTAGAGGAACAACAGTGATCAGAACGTTTATTTTTTGGAACCTCTTTTCCCCACTCCTTGAATCTTTAAACTACCGTTCCACAGTGGCTTTTGTTAGAACAAAAATCAGAGGTTGAAATGTCTTTACAAATATCTATTTTCTTGAGATCCCTGACTAATCCTTTTTATTCTTTTAATTAACGTAAAGCTTTTATATAATCATAATTTCAATATAAATTCCGATGGTCATCTTTATTCTAATATACACGTCTTATACAATCTATGCTCTTTGTTTCATTAGTTCATTTAATTTCGGTTCGCCGTTCCAACCTCCCAATGGGCATGGGTTTTTTATTTGTATAAATTTGCCTCTCAGTAACATTATTATTAAACAACTCTAACAATTTACTACACATTATATCCACCTTATCATCAATATTAATCTCTATGTATATACACTCTTACCCAGCTAACAGAAGTTACATTTCGGTTTTGAGTTTTAATTCTATCCAACATTGTTTAAAAAAATCGTTCTCTAAATAGCGTAATATATTCCTTATTCTTTCTTAATCTTAACCTTAAAATTTCTATATTCCTAAGTAAATCAAGTCCATGATATGAAATTCCGGATACACTGAATGACATTGGCTCCATTAGACTTCTAACTCTAATAATATCCTATCATATAATTCAAATTCCAAGAGAGTGTCCAGAATTAAGGCTAAAGTGATTAGGGTTGGCTCCAATGGTAATCAGACTTTAAAACCTCCAAATTATTAATGATAATTTACAAATTCTGTTTTATCATGAAACACTCTATTAGCACTTAAATCATATATTATAAGTCTCCCTAAACATAACAACACGATTACTATTCACGGGCAACGAGGTTGAGAATAGAACATTAAAGAACTCACAATATGGCCCGGTTTCGGCGGGTCTATATAACTATACAACAAAAGCAATTTCCGAGCCAGAACCAAAACTTCTAATATTAAAAATTTCCGGTTTAGTTTCTTAGCAGTATAAAGGAGGGCGACTTGTTGCTAGGACTGAAAACTTTAGGATAGGCCCTATACTTTAAATAACAACCGCTACACACAAACAGCACACCGCCACCTTCCCTTACCCTCTCTATCATAAGGCCATAATCAGGTGGAATAGTTCACTCAACTGAAAAGGAAGTGAAGAAATTTCAAGCGCTTCAAAAAAGTTTCCGTTACTGCATATAACATCACACGGAAATTTTCCTGAAATATATTCTTAATAAAACTCTCTCTATGGACATTTTATAGATTTTCAACATTTACACTGAGGCAATTTTCTTAGTATAAACTTACTTAGAGGGCCTTCCCTTTCAAATTATTGTTTATGTCTTTCACAAATCTTGCCAGATTCATTATTTGCTAACATTTTAATCCAATAATACCAAAAAAATAGATACCAATACTACCTCCCGAACAAAACCCCCCTGGAAAAAAGGTTAAAACAATAATTTATATCAACATTTTTCCATTTGAAAGATAGTTACCGATCAGTCAAATACATTTTAATAAACAAATACAATAATACCAATCTAACATAACGAATATAAAGAAAAAACCACACACAAAGACAGATACACTCTCACATTCCGCTGAAACAACAAATTTCACCAAGTTAGTTCTTGTCCGAGATCTTGCAATGATTTGTTTTATCCAGCACTGCACGATCTCCCTCTCCCTGGTTGCTTTCCCTCATGATAGATGGATCGCCCCTCGTCGACCCATATGTAGTGTGTACTTGTACACTGCTTGTCTCGGCCGGCAGCTTGCGGGCAGTCGTTCAAGTAAGTAGTTTATTATACGTTATTTTTTTTTTTTTTTCCATAGTTTCAGTAGCTGATAGTTTGACATATATGACTTGAAGCTTCTCCACCCCATAAAACCAAGGGTCCCTTGAATTTTAGGTTTCCTTTTCCCTTCTCCCCCTTCCTATTTCAACATAAACTGCTTCATGATCTTCATCACGTTTCCCCGGACAAACTTGACAAATAATCCCCAACCTGGCTTCGTTTCAATCCCCCCCCGTTTTCTTGACAGTTTTATAATCTATAACAATTATCCCCAATTTGATTAGCATCCAAATATCAAATCCTATCTCTCCTTCTCTTGCAACCTTTCACGGATAATCCCTCCAAGAACATTTTTTCATTTTTCTCTGATGGCATCTCCCCGATGAATCTAACTCTAAAACTTTCTCTCGACTAGTTTTGTTCTAAGTATCATTCAACCTTAGCTAGTCAATTACTCCTCACTGTCTTGCGCAAAATTTACCATTTTTCTCCTTTCCCCTTCCCCTGTCGATATACCATCCATTTTTGTCAACAAACCGATTTTTAATTGTTCTGCCCACCTCCCTATTGGTAATCCTTTTTATTATTCTCGTTCAATATTCCAGTCCAGAGTACTTACTCAATGAATCAGAAAACTGCTCCTTATAGTATGTTTTGTTTGACTTCCGTTCGGAAAGGCTATCATTTCCGATTACATATAATCAGAGCCAAGCGTATACGTCCCCACCTCACACTCGATCTTCGCCACGGGCCACTGCCTTATCTCCACCTGACCAGCTAGAGTCTTAAAATCTGACTGCCGTCTTCCTCTGCTCATATCTTGTCTCCTAACACACTGGAAACATTCCCAAATTGATTTTACTTTTTAAATACTCGTCTTTAATTGAGTAATTGGATTACTACACTTAAAGTGGAACAAATAACCTCCTGGCAACTGCTGAAATACATACGGCTCTATGACGACGCGTTTAAAAATAAAGAAAACCCCCTTCTCACCATTTTTTTACATTTCTTTCTTATGTATTAAAAGATTCCACCTACTCCCATGTTCAGAGTCAATATTCTGAATCAACGTCTCGATTTTAGGCCCTTTCTTGTTTACTAAACATTTTGGGCTGAACGAAATTATGTCACCAATTGTGGGAAGTTAATATGGTGTATTATATCTCCCCTTAGAAACTTTTCTTTTGTGAACAAGATTCAGCAACTTCCAAAGAACGTTAGCTACTCGCAACAATAAAGTCAAAATTAATCGGGGTTTCTTCATATTTGGGTATAACACAACCAAATGAAACCTTCCCCCGAAACATTCATAACAATTTAATATAGTTCTGAAACCAGGATGAATAGATTCCTGGCATTTAAATACAATTCATTAATATATAAAATATATAAACCATTTTAGAGACGCACAAAACACAAATTATCCCCAAGTTCCTAGCACAATGGCACCACTAAAAACAGTTCCAAACGAAAATAACCTCACTCAAACAAGAGCGTAACCAACAACGATGAAGTTTGCTGTCCTTCAAAGCGCTCTTCAAAAGCGCTAGAGGCCACACAACTGGCCACAAGTGAGAGAGGGGAGAGGAGAGAGTGAGTCAGAGAGAAGAGAATATGAGAGATGAGTGAGTGAGAGAGGAGATGTAGGAGTGAGTGAGAGATAGAAGTGTGAGAGAAGTGAGAGAGAGAGAGAGTAGACGAGAGGAAGAGGAAGAGATGAAAGAGAGAGAAGAGAGGAGACGAGAGAGAGGACGAGAGGAATGGAGAGGAGAGAGAGTGAGAGAGGAGAGATAAGAAGAGAGAGAGAGGTTTTGGGACCCTTGATGGTCCACACCAACTCCTCCACCAAAGACAGATAGGCTTCAAAATCTTTCAACAAATTACAGAATTTTAATAACAATTTGAGGTTGTGGCATTATAAGGTTTCCATTTCAATTCAGAAATACTCAACTAGTTTACATCTCGTTTTAAAAACTACATTTAAACTACAAATTTCCTCACACACTTACAAACTCGGTATCTTCTATCTTCTTAAATATTTTATAACAACTTCAATTTTATCTCATTACAAAATTTTTTTTATTTCATTTATTAAATCGTACAAAATGTTATTAAATAAGTGTCAATTCAACTAATTATTCTATATAATACACCTATCTTTAATAATTCCTTCTCTGAGTTTTTTATACGAAAATATTAATCATAACTACAAAAACACTATTCTTAATATCATTACATAAACATATTCACGACAAGGAAGCCTAATGGACATTACATGGAAAAGATAGATCTCCCATTAGCGAAAACAGTTCTATGAATAAAAGAGAACAACTTGAAAGCGTACTAATTACCAAAAAACGTGTTTTCTTCTCTTCTCAAATGAAGCATCAATACAATCTTGAATATTTTTTCAATACAAATAGTCAGGTTACCGCTTGTCCATGAAAAAGTATTTTATTAACATGCATTACATAAAAATATTATATCCCCTTTCTTTCCTTATATTTTTAAGTTAAGCCATCCCATACCTAGAATAGTATCCTAGTTACATGGATCATCAACCTCAAATTAAAAATGTTAACCTAAATACACGCATTTTGAGGCCCTTTGTAAAATTTACTAGTTTAAGGTATCACATTCAAATCCACAAAAGTTGCTCTAAATTAGGCGTTAATCCAAAGTATGGTATAGTAAACGCAAAGTTAAAAACTAACTAAAACTAACATTTTCTTATTAATAACACTGTGGAGGATTAAAAACACAATCTTTTATAAATTGATATAATGGACTGGAAACAAAAAAAACTTTGTTAATGAATATAATTTACCCTTGTACGAGAGCAACGCCACGATGAGAGTATGGTATCCATTCTTAATCTCCATAAATTCCACATAACGGAATTGCAGCATATTTTAAAATCTAGATTATTTATCACAAACTGGAACACAACATTATCAATATCAACTATTTGAAATTAACCTTAGGGATTAACCGATAATTATTGGTATTTACCAACTTTTGATATATTAAAGATTCAAGCCATGATCAGTTACACCACTTGTAAAGTTTTTCATCCCCCCATAGATCAAACGTTTATATTATTTATAAGCCTGTATTAATGTCTTTTAAAAAATGGCCAATCTGTATAATACATTTGGGTGTCGTCTGCATACAACGATCAACCTGCTAAAAAAACATAATAGGTCAATTCATATCAATTCTATTAATATATAGTGAAAACAATAAAGCTGAAGAAGGTTATGAGCCCTTGTGGGAATGAGAACTCCTACACTATTTAATTTCCCAATCCGAAGAAAGATCCCCATCCCCTCCCCCTCCCCCCCCCCGTTGGTCCTTGTACCCTGGTTGAAATTCCTTTTGTTCTAAATAAGACTTGAAAACCAATTAACAGTACTTTACCAGTACAACTTAAAATTATATGACTGTCAAGTATTGGATAACAAAAAGCTGATTGCTGCTAACACAATCAAACGCTCTTGTAAAATCTAGTAACAATTAATATAGTAAATGTTTCCTATTAATTCTATAGCCAAATCTAATATCAATGCGTTGTAATCTCTTATCAGATTGCAAGTTCCTGAGTACTATTATATGGATGATCTATACCAGGATCTGATAACTTGAAACAAAATGTTTATTATCATTAATATAGTTTATATAATTTATACAATCCTGCTGTAAACACCAATCTTTATGCTAACATTTACCTAGTAACACCACAAAACTTATTTATTGATCGATAATAGCTTGCACTCCGAAGGATCGGATACTTTATGGGTAGGGGAAGAGATTAAAAAGCCTACCCTGTTCCATTTATACAGGATTACACAACATATATTCCACAAAGAAAAATTATAAATGGTGACATAGCACATGTGTGTTTATCTCCTCATAGATTATTTCGTCAAGAATTTTTTATTGGAATTCACCCATCATTGCCAATAGCAATTTGCACGACGAAACATCCATCAAAAGCCCTTAATACACAGTATCAGCAGGAATCAATACCCATTAAATTGGAAAACTATTATTTTACAAGCTATTAGGATTAAATTAAGTTTTTTATAATATTCTAATAAGGGGTCTGGGAGATTAGCTGTTTTTTATAATTCTATTATTAACAAACACCGTTAACAACCCCTTCACAAACTATGCATTTAAATTAAAAAATTATCTAGAAGACATGACAGGATTCAAATCAACTTTTTTGACACAGTACTTTGCCGTTCCGACTTTGTTTTGCCAGCTCCCCTGAACTCTTTAAGATTGTTTCCCAATAGATCATTATTTGATTGTTCAAAATTTTGAAAAAAAACATGTGCAAAATGTTTGATTTCCTACTATCTCATAACTTATTCTTTTTTAAATCCTATTTGCATTTAAAACTCTATAGTTATTTTTTTCCTTCCCCATTACAAACATTATTCTTAGTTCTTACACATACCTACTGCTTATAAACAAACTAAACCTCTATCTCTTTTCCTTCATCATGTATATTTAACTTTCATCATTAAATCCAAGGACACAAAACGATTATTCCTCTTCTTGGAACATTTTTTCTCCTTCAGAAGTTATATACCTTAATAATATCAAATAATTTGTCTTAGTTTATTATTTAATATTTCAAACCTTGTCAATTAACACAATTATACTTACAAAAAATTATCGTTTCCAACATCAATAATTAGCACATTCGGTTTTTTAAGGCTATATCCTTATCTTATCCATGTTTTTAAAAGTCCCCCGTTATCTCCTGTATTTTTTCCATTAATCTCTAACAAGTTTTGGGTTTTACAGATTTAACTCTGACACTATATTAAATCATGATATGATAACCCTGAAACAGGGAAGTTTGACCGCGAATTCTCTTACTATACCTCCTATCCCTAGTTAACGTTGATTAACAATAATTAGAATCTTAAACAAAGAATCGCGGAATTGAGGCCTTATTGATATGTAGGATTTTAAAGGCATGTAATAACCAATAAATTCAAAAAACTGTTTACCTTACAAAATTCTAAAAAAAACAACCCTTGGGTCCCATAATTCAATCAAGCGGAATAATTACTTCGAAATTCCTATTATCACTAATGTCGGTTATTTAAAATCCTCCAATTAAAACAAAATGATTAACATAAATAGGGTGTTAGAGATTATTGCTAAAACATCAAAGCTATCTCAGCTATATTGGACCCAACCTTTGGTGACGTACGACAGGTACAAACCAGTCACTACAATAACAATTTTCCATCTCAAAGGAAAATACTTTCCCAAAAACAAGATATTCTCCTGGTTCTTTTTTTTTTTTTTTTTACAAATATATAATAATAATTGCATTAGACATTACAAATAATTTTATTAATTAAATATCCTTTTCTAATACTAATATAAATCGGCGAAGGCCTCCATCCTTCTTTACCTTCTTTATCATCGACGTATTAAATTGTATTTTTCAATCATATAAACCAACCAACAGATGAGACAGCTGGCCTTTAGAAATGTGTTTTCCTGTTACCATACTATAATTATCAAAACTTTTCGTTTATATTAAAAGGCTTTAAGAAAAGGTTTCTCTACCTAGTACAATAATGAATAATAATTTCCCGCATTATTAAACATGAATGATCCTTAAATAATTTTCTTGGGGGAAAACCCATAAACGATGCTGTTTAACAACTAATATTTGTATTCGTCTGACTCTTATCATTTATTGTTTGATATTAATTCACTACCAATTTATGATTGAAAATATAAAAATTCACCACAATACTAAAAATATACTTACAAGCACGGAGTCCATGCCGTATTTCAAACGATTAAAATAACGCAAAACAAACCACACTCTTAAAAACAGATATTATTTGTAAACTAAGCAAACTTTCATATTAGAAAATTATATTTAAATTCTTTACACATTAACATACAAACACAGTAATAACACTTGTTTACTCACAATTGAGCGGTAACGTTGACTCAATTCTCAAGGCTAGATTTATTTAGATCCTCAGGGGAATCCACAATAATATATCGATCCCCTTATTTTTTCGCATAAAAATGCGTCCATCTTTTATCCACAAAATAGGTAGATAGTTTGTCCTTCTTCACATTGGCGCGGCTGCATTTAGAAGCTTCCTCCTCTTCAGGGTGTGAGGCAGTTGTTGACGTAGACTGGCATTGCATCTCCTCCCATAAAGCCGAGATCCCGGTATTCAGATTTCTTTTCTCCCTTCTCTTATCAATGAAATTCTGAAGATCAAATGTGACGCAACGAAGCTCACCACTATCCCTCCTGGCCTGTCCCCTGCACCTGTTCGTTTGTATCGGTAGCACTTGTCTATCATATTTTCGTTGAAACCAAAACCAATGCTGTTGATATCTTATTTAAAATATCCAACAGATCCTCCTTATCTCCACAGGGGACGCCACTTATTTCCACCTCGTTCTGTTTAGCTGACTGAGCCAATGAGTTAATTTTCATATTCAATTCATTAACAGTTTTTTTTCAAGGTAACGTTCTCCTGATAAAGAACGTCAATTTTATCCACAACGGAATTAATACGTTGTGTTGCTTCTTCAATCTTTTTAAGTATTTTCATCCATCCATTCCGAGTACTTTTGCAAGGAGTCGGAAAACTCCTTGTTTGCCTTGTTTTACTCTGTCTAAACGCTATCGCATCTCCGATAAGATATCAGCTAGAGTAATGTCCTTTGCACCGACCGCGCCAGCTGAATCCTTATCTCTAGACTTATCGTCTTTGATATCTCCACTACGGTCCTGCTTACATTGTACACACTCCCATCTAGTTTTAACTTTTAAATATTCATCCTTGGTTATGGGCAGGCTTGGTACACTTTAAATGGTAACATACCTTGACATTTAGAACATACAGCACGGATAGAATTAAAAGAAAATCCTTTATTACAAACGTAGCAAGTATGTTTCTTAGACACTCCGGATTCAGAGTCATTTTCAGATTCACTTGTTTTCATACTTTTAGTTTGACTAAATAACATGGGATTTACCAATTTTTCACTTGTGGGAGTCACAGGTGTGGTATCTCCCCCTGACTTTCTCTTTACACACGCTCACACTCCAGGTTAAACTGGAATTAACGATATAGTCAAAATCGGTTTTAGTAATGTTTACTGAGACATGATAAATGAAAGTACCCGTTACAAATCAATACAAGGTCAGATATTCAGACGTAGTGTCAATAAAATTTTACATTTGCTGCAGTTCATGATGAGTAAAACACTATAGGATACTAAACCTGATAAAAGAACAATACACAACCAACAACAGAATAGTAACCTTATAACAAAACAATACACAACCACTAGATGTCAGACGGGAATAACATAACCTCAAACAAGGACACAACTTCACAGCGATGTTTCCTCTACGGCGGCTCGGCCACAACTGGAGAGAGAGGAGAGAGAGAGAGAGAGGAGAGAGAGAGAGAGAGAGAGAAGAGAGAGAAATGAAATGAAATGAAAAATGCCTTTAATTTACAGAGGCGAAGTTAGGACTTAAAAGTCCTCTCTACCACTTAACAACCATTAATTAGCTAATATATTATCCATGTCAGCACAACTTGTGTATTCTGTACCTTATAAGAGAGAGAGAGAGAGAGAGAGAGAGAGAGAGAGAGGAGAGAGAGAGAGAGAGAGAGAGAGAGAGAGAGAGAGACAATAGACACCAATTTTTTTATTTTTACCTGCCCTGGTTTAGACCAAAGGTCCACTCTGCACCGGGTTCAGGCACCAAAACATTACAACACAGAACAATAGGTCGTGGTCTTACAAACGTTTGACCTTACAAACATGATTTATACATTGTACAAGGAATACATTGTTAATTATATATCTAGTTAAAATATATATATATATTTTTTTTTTGAAATCAAAATATACTATCATGTTTTCTTACGTAAATATAATTCCAACACTTTCATTTCATTACATTTGTAAATACAAATCTACAAAACAAACACATAATATAAAGAAGAAAACAATTATAATCCAAATACACTTCAATCTATATCAACAACTCAAATATAGCCTTATTTTATTACACTGTTTATCTTAAGCATGATTTCATAATAAACATTTTTATTTTCTAACCCTATTCACTATATTTTAAAAGCAATAAACGTCTTATATTTTTTCACAAATATTCTCTCTTTTTGCTCTTCTTTTAATGTTCGTTCTAGTATATTTAATAATCCTAATTGATTGGACACGAAAAGATTTAGAATATATCACCGTTCTATGGATTGGAAATTGCAAGATATGATCACCAAATCTTGTTTGTCTCAAATGAGCCATCTTGCATTCTAACAAATTTTTCATTACAAATATTCTGGCGTTTTATATTTCAAAGTCTTAAAAGCTAAACTCAATATAACTTAATTCCCTCCGTTCTTTAATCTTTAGCCAATTCAACTCTTTATAATACCTAGTTTACATGGTCATCCAATCGTAGATTGAAAATATACCTAATGCAAGCATTTTGTGCAACTTGTAACCTATTACTTAGTTTCGTCATTTATATCACAATATGTTGATATAGCATAATCAAAATGTGGGAAAATCATATGACATCACAAGCTGTTTTTTTGTACGAGTTGGTGGCTTGAAACATAAACGTTTGAAATTGATACAAACTTTGGAAAACCTTTTTACAAACATAATTTACTTGCTCTTCTCATGACAAGTTTACCCATAATTCTAAGTCCTAAATTTACAACTGAATTTTCAAACTTAACAATCTACCCATTGATTTCTATAGGCGTTAATATTTGTCTTCTTCAATAATAGTATTCAACAATCTAGAGGTTCCTAATATTATCGGCTTACACTTCAATATATTTAATTGTAACCCATGATCACTACACCAAGAGAAAACATTAGTTTAAATCTACGTTTAATTGATTAACAGCATCATTTATTTTATCAGGTGTACATTGAACATATAACTGTATGTCATCCGCATACAACATAATATTACTAAAAGTAACACATTCATTAATTCGATTAATGTACAAAGAAAACAATAATGACGACAAAGTTGAACCTTGTGGTACACCTAGAGGATTAAGTCTCCAGTCAGATTTCTTACCTTCGACAGTTCTAATTTGCTGTAGCCTCCCTTCCAAATACGACTCAAACCATTGAACAACATTATCACTAAAATTATAAGATTTAAGAATTGAAACTAACAACTTATGATTTTACACAATCGAAGGCACGGCTAAAGTCAAGTAACATTAGTACAGTAAGGCACCCTCTATCCATCCCTAGTCTTACATCATCAGTTATTATTTACTAAAGCAGACTGTGTACTAAAATGTGTTCTATAAACCTGACTGATATTTATTCAGTATATTATTGTCATTAACATACTCAATAACCTGCTTATACACCAATTTATCTAATACCTTTCCCAAAACACATAATATATTTATAGGTCTATAATTCTTACATTCTATAGGATTTACAACTTTAGGTAATGGTAAAATCATTGACCTTTTTCCACTGATCAGGATAATTTAGCACACTGCAGAGAGAAGTTAAAAATATGCGAAATTAACAGGTTTTATACTTTCAAACACCAAACTTCCACATCCCTCAATGAAATAACATCACTACCTACTGCATTGGAAGATATCTCATTTAACACTTCAGATATATTATTTTTATAACTAACATTTGAAAATTTCAGAAAAGTATGATTATTATCATCAACGTCTCTCAGAGCTTCATAATAAATCTACTAAAATCCCTATTAATTACATTATCTATACCACAAAAATAATTATTTAAATCATTTAAATCTACAACAGGTTCACTTAATTTATTACATTGCTTTCCCGCTCCTTGATTTTTTATAACTTTCCACACATTCTTGCTAGGCTTATCTACTCGTAACAACTTATCAAAATACCTGTTTCTACCATCTCTAGTCAATCTCTTCACCCTATTTTTTATCAATCTATAAGATTCCCAAATAAATACATCTTTTGTTCTTATATATTGTTTATATAACCTATCTCTTTCTTTCATTTGAGTTTTTAATTTCAGAATTAACCCATGGACATGGAATTTCTATTTTTTGAAATCTTTCTTTCTGGAACATATTTATTAAGTAATTACCTACTCTTACTCTTACTCCCAGGGCCATTTATATCGGCCTCCGCATCTTCCTCTGAAGCGCCCACCTTCTCCATATCAGCCTTCACCTGGTTCCACCATCTCACTTTCGGCGTGCTCCAACGACCTCAAGAGCTATACCGGCGGTAGCGTAGCTACTGGTAGGGCCTCCCTTGCCGGACAGGTCTTCCGTGAGGTAGGAGCCCAGACTAAGAGAGATACCCTGGTCCTCCAAGTTTGGGGGTTGAGCGTTGGGCTGACGACCCGCCTCATCATAAAAAATTATTGTTACGAATCACCAACAAAGAGTAGAAACTGGACGGAATTATTAAGTAATTGTAATACTTTATCTGAAACAATATCAACCTTTTCATCTATAGTAGTTTTCAAATACATTTCATTAAAATTCTAAATGACTACACTCATTATTAAGTGTTCATCTATTGCAATATTTTTATAATCCATAATCACTATTAATTCCTTGTTATTAGCTAATCGTACCTTTAAATTCAATTCAACATATATCATGTCATGATATGAGATTCCTGGTACTGGTATTTGACCAAAAATTCTTAACTCTATTAAGCTCATTACATATTATCAAATCTAGCCATGTGTCTGACTGTGGTAAAATGAAAAGTATGTCTTAAAGGTAAAATAGACAAATTCAAATTTACTAACTAAATTTACAAGTTCATTTTTATCAGCAAAAACTCTGTTTGTTGCTAGATCTGTATTGAAATCACCAATAATTAAAATATTAGTATATAAAGGCAATAAATTAGCAATAATCTCAAAAAACTCATTAATAAAACCCAATTTTAGATGGCCGATATACCACACAAAGAAGAAGTTTCCACCCTAATGACATTTCTATAATCAAAAACTCAGGTTTTCCTGCAGTAAGAAGCCTGCGAAAACGCTAACTACCCTAGTATTAAAAACTTTTCTTAAAATAAAATAGCTACCCCTCCTCCTTCCTTATCTTGTCTATCGTGTCTTAAAATATCATAACCGTTTAACATATATGGCTCTGAGGAAACCACAGGCTTCAAAAAGGTTTCTGTTACTGCAATGACATCGAATACACCGTCATTAAACATATTAAAAAAAGATTCTCTATGAACCTGAAGATTCTCCACATTTACATGTGCTATTTTTAAAACTTTTCTAGAACTATTCTGATTAGCAATATTAAAAGTACTATTTGTCATTAATTTTTAACAATTTTACAAAAACACAATACATTTTTCCATAATGACAGTTACAAAATTTATCCACTACAATACATGTTGAAAACAAAATAGTTAAACCTACACACAATATTGAAAAAGACCTTTTCCTCGAGATTCGTATGAAATACCAATAAAACAACAAAACACAGGGGTATAATTAATTTAACATTTAACACATATCCCTTTTTTAAATACGTTTCCTTGACTGCTTGATAAAACACTTTTCCTCATGACACTTCTCACTCTTCATACAAGTTTATCAATGCCATCTTGAGTGTTGATAATCACATACCGATCACCTTGATTTTTCCTCATGTAGATTCGGACTATTTCGAACCCACAAATAAGTGTAATTGGTTTCTCATTCTTCACAGCACGTGCTGCATTCAATAACTTTCTTCTTTCCATCGTCAAGCTATCATTGAAGTAAATGACGGTCGCCTCTCCTTCCATAAATCCAATGTCACGAGAATTAAGGTTCCTTTTTTCTCTGCGTTTTGTCACCATTGCTTCCTTGTCCAACTTGCGTACGAATCGAACAACAATACTTCCAAGTTTTTGTACCGGCTCCTTTGTATCTGAAACACATTTATCTATCATGTTTTTCATTCAAAGTGAAGCCAATAACTTCTGAGATTCTACTGATCAATCCAATGAGATTCTCTCTTTCCATAAAAGGAACTCCACTAATTTCCAAATCTTTATCTCTATTTGCCTGTTCCATTGCAATTTTAATTTTACTGTCAAATCTTGCACATTTTTTTTAAATTTGCATTTTCCTGATAAATTACAGAAATGTTCCGCTACAACTTTTTCCATACTCTTCCCAATATCATCAATTTTCTTTCCATTCTCAATTATCCATTTCCGAATATTTTTCCATCTGATTAGCAAACCCACTATTTTGTTTTCCTGACCTCTGATCTAAATTCTCTCATTTCATTCAACAGAGCAAGGATCGTTACGTCAGGCCGCTCGACCATAATCTTATCTTCGGTCAGCTGTGTAACTATTTCTGTATTAGTCAAACCCGACTCCTCACAATCTGTACAAGTCCACTATCGAGACTTCCCTGTATACTCCTCCTTCGACATCCCAATACATTTGAAATGAAAACTTTTGTCACACTTAACGCAAATTGCTCTATACGAACTATAGGAAAACCCTTTTTTACATGTAAAGCAAATTGATTTCTTTGTCGTACCTGTAACAATTGTAGTACTGGAGTCTGAATCAGCTTCCGATCCACTTTTCAATTTAAGACCAGACATTTTCTCACTCAGCGGTGTTACAGGAGTGTTGTCACCACGACAAGGCTTCACACGGTTGCAGTTTGAACATTTCCAATTAACTTGTGAATCAAGAATGTATTCATAATCGGATTCCTTCAAATGTTGAACACATTCCAAATGAAAATAACCAGTACATTCAATACATACTAAATGTTTTAGAGTCTTTTTGCACAATTAAATTACACTTTTGACAGTTCATTATAAACAGCAAAATCCACGAAGCAATAAAAAATTCACTGAAAGAATATAAATAAAGAAAAACCAATAAAAGCACAGTATAAATCACTTGCTAGCAGCGGCTAACCTCAAAATACTCGGAGCACCTACGGCGAGCTGTGTACTGTACCGCGTCCGTCCCACGACTGAGAGAGAGAGAGACAGACAGACAGACAGAGACAGACAGACAGACAGAGACAGACAGACAGACAGAGAGAGTATTCCATTTTCTATATTTAAATATGCTCTTAAACTTAAAAAAGCCAAGATTTTTCATACTCCTTAATTACTTACGGGACCTAAAATTAATCATGGATATTTTTTTTATTCCTGTTGTCCGAGAAAGATTAAAGATTAAACACGTTCTCTATGTGGTAAATAGAGGAAAAAACCATTTTTACTAAGATGAAATCACTCATAGGAGTAGAAATAGGGTTACAACTCCTAGGAAAACTATATTTGGTGCTTTCAATTTCAAATCAAGATTAAATTTCTAATACTCTTGTCTTATGCTCAGCATGAAAAGTTAAGGTTTGTCATAAATTTCAACCAACCTTAACCGCTGAAATAGGTTAGCCCGTGGAAGAACAATATTTGGTTTTCTTATAATACTTCACTGTACTAGAAAGGTAATATTTAACACGCATGTGTATTATGCCTACATCTGAATAACGACACCGCAAACATTAGACCGGAAATAGATTACTATGAATGGGAGTAGTCGAATTTTGACCTAAGAAGCCTTTTCAGATCTGTGTATCTGTGTATAAATTTTCAGCAACATTCCACAATGCAAATGCTAATATCCCTGAAAATAACTTTGGATTGAAGTAGATTACATTGACCAAAATAGCCTTAAGATAAATGCGGCATATATTTTCTTAATGTTGACAACAATTTTAACACTACTAGGGACTACTTTTTTATAATTGAAACGCTTAACCATAAACATGTCTACTTTGGATTCAAAATCATTATAGCATTCCATAATATTAAATCAGGAGTGTTTTTCTCTACGAATACTACTACTAGCTGAATATTTCTCCATTCTAGTGTAAAATATTTAGTGTTACCTAAAATATAAAAAGCATAGTTTTACTGAAATTGTTGGGGTTATTTTTTATATGTTATAGAATGTTTGAGAGAAAATTCTTTATTTTGTTGATACAAAAAAAATCCTTTCACTTTCCTACTTTAGTGTTCCATATTATTTTCATATTTGATATAAACGTATTTTACAAAGCCTTTATTTAATATACAATGGAATACAACTGAGCAAACTGAAAATGTAATATAATATCTTTAAGTTTTAATTCTATGAATGATATGCACAATAACAATAACGTATTGAATGTGTAATAGCAAGATTGAGAGGGAAAGTGGGAGAATTGGATTATTGGTATTGTAAATATACAATACGAATAAATTTATTATTAGAATAGTAAATAATTTACTTCATTTGCTTAACCTACAAGTAGCTGATGATGAATTCATTGGATTCTAAATGTACATTGTAAAATAAAATATATAAAAAGTGTTAAAAGGTTTATTATTGTACATTTATATCAAACCCTTTTCGAGGCTACATTTCTAATTGGTATTGTAGTTTCTTACTAACCAAGAACAGATGTATAACTACAAATCGCAGTTGTATACTAGCCCAAAATGTCATTTTTATCTAGCTAGCTAATACGGCGTATTCCGAAAAAAAGATTTTTGTAAATTTTTACTTTGTCATCATAATTTCCATTAGAAGAATGTTTTTATTTTCCAGATCGCATCAATATATTTGGTCTTATTACTGTGTTACAATTATAATATTAACTAAGGTAGATTTAAATTCATAGTCATATAGATAAGAAAAAAATTACATCTCACTGAAGACAAAAGATACATTATGGGATATCTTATAACTTTCAGCTACTTTTTCGTGGTTAGGCAAGCACAATCATAGAAATCACTCTAGCTTATGTAGAAGTGAAGTTAAATGCATTTCAAATCTAAAGTCCACAGATGAATTATATCTCATGATATCTTGAAAATGACATATTCACATTTTTTTTTTCATTGAGTTAAGTTTGCATAGCAGTATTCAAATAATAAAAATTCAGGCCTTGACTATGTAACAATTTCAGATATGCACTCAATGCTAAAACCTTATTCCTTTAGAAAAGCCACGTTTTAGCTCTATTCTAGCGTTAAAGAAAACAGCTATTATAAATACATTACAGGAGATTATTAAACATGCTGTAAAATATTACAATAATAAAATATAACAAATATTGTATATTTAATGAAAAAAATCAAGGTACTTACTATTAGATTTAAATGGATTGTAAATATAAATCAAATATTTACTTAAGTAGTACTATCTACCCTTTATTCGGCTCAAACAATCTAAACGCCCGTCACACAATCCTATATGGATGCAAAGTCTATTCTCTGGATATTCAATGGTTCCCGTGAGCTAGGTAGGTTACTAAAACGCAATAACGTTAATTTTATCACAGACTTTTAACATTTACTCATCTTTTTGTTTTTAATCTGAATAAAAATGTAACATTTAAAACTGTATATGATACTAATCGGTCTTTTTTAAAATCTATTTATATTTCTTCATTACCATCATAGGTACTCATGAGAAATTTTAAAAATGTTTAATAACGATTAGGGAAAATTCTTTGGAGAGACGTATACTATCACCAAAATCATATTTTTATATGTTGAAATGAAGGAAACAGAATTTTTTCCGTAGGTTTAACATTCATTCAGTGAAAAAAATAATCATAATCTTGTATGGCAAAACGAGCAGTAGATAAACATCAAGGTTCCTTCACAGGCCTTACATCGTAATTAAGAAATAGCAAACAAAGTACAAAGAACTACTTAAGACTAACATAGGTCTATTAGATTTCAAGATATCGTGCAGACACAAATTATGTTTTTCCGGACCCTCAAGTGATAGCCTTCCTTATCGCTCAGCTAATTAAAAACCAACTGTACTGGCAGCCATATTGTTTACAGCCCCATGAGAACCAAGTTAAATTTCAATAACTTATACGATATCAGTCGTACAGTTCTGGGAGATATTTTATTTTAAAGATATAAGAATAATTAACACACATTCATAATATTGCAAGAGTTTTGTTATCTTTATTTACTGTTCAAAGTATCTCAAACATTGGTTCTCCTGTACAAAGAAAAATTATAAAAATATTTGAATGAGTACTAAACGTATTTCTAAAATGAGACACGGTTTCATACGGGTCTAAAATTGTGTGAAGTGCAAAATTATTGCTCGTATAGTGATAAAGTAAAGATCGTTTTCATTACAGTTAGCTGTTAATGATGGATTAAGTAGAAATAAATTCTACATTATTTCATAAATTATGATGAATGTTCAGAATTCAGCGTATACTTCTATATTATGTAGATTAATTAGGAGTTAAAAATTCTATTTACTGTTCGACTTAAATCATATACACGAAATGATGTATGCTCGTACCTAGTAGTATATGATCGTTTCTAAATATTGTATGTATCAGAGTACCAGAATACGTATGTCAGTTTACCAATAGTTTGTATTGAACAATCGTACAGTATATAGTTTTGGTAATGCTAATAATTATAAATATTTAGGATACCATAATTAGGTAAATCCTCAGTGTGTTTATACAGTGTTCAAGTGCTAAAATAATGATACTTTTACAAAACAAATGGTATTGTGAAGTCTGCATTGTGTTATTAAAGAACATTAAATGACTAGAGGTCATTTCAATAACTGTTAGTGTGTCAGGTTTCCTGGGCTTCAAGGATTAAAAGAAATGTCTCACACAAAGATTCCTTTTTTATTGTTGCAAAGTCAATTAAGCTTTTCACTAATTAAATGTTCAGTTTGGTACAAATCATTTCAGCAAATAGAATAACCTTAGTTTCGAGAACAATCCATTCGAAATTTGGTTCTGGAGATGTCAAAAGTGATTGATGTGGCTTTTAGAAATATACAAAAGCCAAGAGTACTTGTGTTGAGTTGGTGTCGACTGTCCACGTGTTCGGTAACAAAATATTGACAAAAAAGTTTCGATGAGGTCATATACGATGTACGAGTGTGTGAGAACATCTCCCCTACCTCTCCATCACTGCTGTCACCTTAATAATGATTGGTGTGTATTCCAATAATTTATTGAAATTGTAATTAGATTAATATAATTGTTTTGGATATAGGATAGTTTTATTAAAATGCAGCTAACATAAATATGATAAACCATAACTATTTCATGTTCTATGTTGTTCATTAAGTTTAGTATTAATAAGTTTTATTGAAACATTATAAAGCGTTTTCCTAATTATGAGGTATGTAAAATTGGCCTACCTCTTGCTACAATGACAATTATGTTTAGTTCCATGTTACACCATGAATATTCTCATAAAAACAGAATGATTCTATCAATACAAAAATTAAAAGCATTACATCTCAATTTTTGTGACCCTTTCAATCTTCTATGTTTGGACTAATAAAGGGTGTAATATTTATTTAAAAAATTTTAAGACGAAGATAATAAACAACATCATGTAAAGAACATTTAACTTCAAAACTAGCAAAGAATTACTTTTTAATATTTAAAATAAGCTACGACTAACAGTTTTAAACTTTAGTTAGTTCCACGTTAAAACTCAGTCGTTTTAAAGAAAGGTTTTAGGTCCAGTTTTAATATTGTCCAAAGTAAACGAAAATGATGTATAGTGACATATTATAGAACACATAACGCTTTTAGTAAAACTATGTGGAATACGTTAGTGTTAGAATACGATACAAAATAATTATGAATTTAAATTTGATTACAGACTTATCATACGAAACACGTATAATGTATTTTAATTTTGTTCAATAACAAGATATAAACGCCAATGCTTCAATTTTTTTCTATTCAGTTTAAGTTATATAGTTCTAACTATGTGTGGTTATAAAATATATTTAAAATGCATGAACTTTAGTTATTTATAGGTTTTGCTTTTAGTAGTAGAACTAGATATACAAAACGTATATAACTATGGAGTGTATGACATAAATATGTTTATGTGGATTCTAGTTAACTTTTATGTAAGAAACACTTTAAATAAATAATTGCTGATATTGCTAAGAAAAGATATTAATACCTCCTTACAAATGCATCAAATACCATGGAAAAAGAGTAAAAGCTAAGTTTTTGGCTCTACTTTTACTATATGTTCTGTGAAAGAAATTTAAAATTTAGCTACTGTAGTAATATTAAATTAAAATATTCCACTGGTGTGTAACTGTTATCATCAGACTTACATCACCAGGCGTATCAAACATGATACACTGTACTGTTATAGATCACGTGTAATCTAGTACTATGTATCATTTATCATTTTAGGATACAAATTGCTGTTTAAAGCAGAAACCAAGGTAAAATTATAATTTTGTCTTCAAATAATTATTTTTAAATCAGGTTAAATGTATTTGAAATCAGCTGAAATTGGAATTTTTTCAAGTTTGTACGTTTGTGTGCGTTTGGGCCCTTGGGTTTAATTTTTGTACGCGGTTTTATTGTAGAAAATTGAATACATAATCTTTTACTATATACTCTAAATACTTTTTATATTTATTTAGTTTACACATTTATATATTTTACTAAAAGTGTTTTCGAATAATATTTTATTACAAACATAAGATCTCATCAGTAATCTGATGTTTTGGGCAGGAAGTTACAGAATAGGCCTGAGCGATGAGATTAAAGCTATACATCTGTGCTGATACCTATGACTAAAACTAAAAACTGACGTAAGTTCGGTATCAAAAATAATTCATGTGGACCACTTGGTAACACGGTTGTGTCTAATTTTTAAATATACATAGCCCTGAACGTCAACTTCACATTTTGTATCAATACAGAACCTAAAACTATGTATACTTTAAAGGGCTGTATAAACTGTAATAATTGTTTTGATAGTTAAACTTATAAATAAGTTTACATTTGCGTATGAAAAAGGGGCATTGAAACAAAACAAAATCTATACTATTGAATCTATGAATAATCTGTGTCACGTAACAGGCTTTGCGAAGTTTCAATAACAACTTTTACTATTTAAAAACCGGAAAATACAGTATTTGAAAAATGTTAAATTAAATTTTTTTTAAGAAACCAAAGATAGGAATAATCTTATGAAGTATTTTCTATTATAAAACTAATAATAATATGTATTAGCGGTTTATGAAAATTAAAATTTTCATCGTTAAGCTATGTTTGATGTACACTAATATTACACATGGAAAACTTACACTGATGATGTTAAACTGGTTTCACGTGTATATGAATTGTGTTTGAGGATTGAGGCAATATTCAAATTCCTCAGAACCAATTGCAGAGAACGTTGACTCAGCTCTCTGAGTATTGCCAGAGAGTAACATACCGAAGTGAAGGTCAGATACACCGACAAAACTTTGGAGTTGAACACTTTCCTTTTTGTTTTACGCTTTTAATAAAAACTAGAGGACACTTCTGTTCACTACGTAGGTAGCTTGGGTTCACAAATTTTCTACCGTTTGTTATTTGCAAAGTTTGCTACTTACTAAATGGCCGGTACTTACGCAACCCCATAAAAACAGGATGGAATTGTGATCGACTTTTCGATTTGCGTTTGAATCTAAATAAAAACTCTAATTTTTATAAGCATATACGTTTATTATCTTTTAGATTATTATTACTAAAATTCAGGTTTTGAAGACCTCTGTTCTGTCAAAATCCGAAAAATTCATTCTACGTTATCGAAACATTTATGGATGTTCACAAATAACATCTGCTTTTTTAGGATAGATCCAGCAAGGACACGTCCACTTAATATTAAAAATAAATAATAACTTCTCCATTAAATATGAAGGATAGAAAATAATAGCATATGTCTTTACGTATTGTAGTTTTATACTAATACATAAATTATGTGAATGTTACCTCGTCAAGAGGTAACCAAATAGATTGAAACTGCATTAAAGTGCTGATTAAGACCATGCATGTATATTCTGTTCCAATTCCATTTGTGATCAAATATTATGAGTAAAGTAGTTTATCTTATAACATATTTTTAAAATAATTATATTTATTTTTAAAATGTTATTCTTAATAGACTTTTGGCTGAATGTTAGTGAAGCCTATCACGCGAGGGCTGGGGAAACCGTCTGTCTGTCCACTCAATACCTCGGGAAAGAACTGACCTTATACACTTGCGATTTTGAAATAAGATAAGTTTCTATAAAAGCAGCATCGAGTTCGATGATGATGCATTGGGATATGGCTGAGCGTTTGGACATATTTTTACGTTAATCTTACGAGTATACACGATGGCAAAGGAAAATCATAGAATAAATAACTTTTAAAACACACTGGGTGCAATCCCATAAAATTTTCATTATATTCTATAGAATACATGTATCTAATGATAAAATTTTGTATGCAACTTCACCGAAGCTAGATACATAACCCTATCTTGAATATAGTAATAAATGGTACCGAAGTTGGAGAGTACAGATATAATGAATGGTAATGAGAGCTCAAGTAGGCAGGAATGATGAAGATGTCTCCCACTACATATTTATAAGTGTCTCTAAGAATACTACGATCTGTGTCAATATTGTGCTAAGGAACACATTTGTATTATTTAAGTAGAAAATTTAATCATAGAGTACTAATACAATAAAAAAGTGTTATAACTGTACCAAAAATACGATGTTATTGTCTATTAACATAAGACTTTTAAAACATATTTATAACACTATACGAAAAAAATTCTATTATTATTATTGTAATATTTCTCTTGGTCTCATATCAGCAGTATATATATACAGGGTGTCAATTAAGTCTGGAACCTCTTTTTTAATTTTTGAACCATAATAGAAAGAAATACCAAAGTTCACACGTGCTTACTGGTGATAGTAACGTACACATCTGCCCAATTACCGACCGGATAATCCCATTGGGGGACGGTCCACAAGGAGTCAGACAAAATTCTTAAATAGCAGCATAGGTCAAGTTTGGTATCAAATTAAAGGTCTTACTTAGCAGAGTACAATGCCGCAAATAAAACAATTTAACAATGTAAATTATTAAGTATTACATGTAAACACCAATTTTTTAAGTACCTGTGATCAAAGTAAGTGTTCAAAATGTTCCCCTCCCATCATCTGACAATGTAGTAATCGAAGCCAGGAATCAATAATTATTACCAATAACACAACTACTGTTAGAATGTGAAAGTGGCAGATTGAGTCAAACACAGCATCCACAGAAACTTAACGTTCGGGCAGTTATTATAGGAAATTAAATTATGGGCCCATTATATATCAATGGTAATTTAAATGGTGACTCGTATCTAGCAATACTCCAAAATGAGATAATTCCTGCACTACAAGCTGCTCTTGGTCGACAATTTCAAAGAATTTATTTCCAACAAGATGGCGCGCCACCACACTTTGCTCTCCTTGTTTAGAGAATACTTGGATACAATATTCCTTCACAGATGGATTAGAAGACGTGGTGCAGTATAGTGGCCTGCTCGGTCCCCTGATTTATCTCCGCTGGATTTTTTTCTTTGGGGATACCTCAAAAATAAAGTTTATCGTACTAAGCCTCGAGATTTGGCGCACCTAAGAAATCTCATAGTCCAAGAAGCTCAAGATATTCCTTGTGACTACCTTCAAAATGCAGTGGATGGCTTTTACAACCGCCTAGGACATTGCCAGACGATGGTAGGGGAACATTTTGAACACTTACTTTGATCACAGGTACTTAAATATTGGTGTTTACTTGTAATACTTAATAATTTACATTGTTCAATTGTTTTAAAATTCAAATAGCTATAACTACTGAATGAATCCACCTTTTGAAGTCCGGTTTGCGGCATTGTACTCTGATAAGTAAGACCTTTAATATGATACCAAACTTGACCTATGCTGCTATTTAAGAATTTTGTCTGACTCCTTGTGGACCATCCCCTATAGGGATTATCTGGTCGGTAATTGGGCAGATATGTGCGTTTACTATCACCAGTACGTGTGAACTTTGGTATTTTTTTATATTGTGGTTTAAAAATTTTAAAAGAGGTTCCAGACTTAATTGACACTCTGTATATATATATATATATATATATATATATATATATATATATATATATATATAAGTATTTTATATAAGTATAAAAAAGAAGATGTCCTGAATAGCTGACTGACTGATTCATAAACACCCAACAAAAGCCAATTAAGTTGAAACAGTAAATGTTGTATGTAGAAACATCTTATTCACCAGAAATTAATGCATTGCTGCAAACGGATGTTACTGATTGACGTTGTCTTTTAAATGTTATCAACTGTTCTGTATAACCCATGTTAATTCGTTTCCATGTATATTCTTTAAAGCATATCGTTATATTCAACTTCTTCAATCAGAAGCTGTTAACCATGAACACTGATATAATATGTACCTAAAATAGGCGTAATTTTATTTTTTTAACTACAAAGACCCCATAAATTATATGTTGGAAAGCCAAGGATATCGACATTAGGGTTTATAGCCATAAATATTAAAATACATTGTTCTTTTTAATTGCATACCATTTTTTCATATTTTATAAATAACGACTGGTTCAAGTTCATGTTGATAATAACTGGACCCAAGGAGGAAAATAAGTCAAGGGAAAAAATTTATATTCTGTTCAATTTTTTAATTAAATTATTCACTTCTAATGGATTAAACAATTTTATTTACATTAAAAATTTAATTTATTTTATAAGTAAGTACATCGTATTAAATTTGTTGCCATCAATAATTTAGGCTTAGGGAGTGAGGTACATACCCATACAATGACATAATTCTAATTAACTTATAATGATTGATTAATTTTTTAGGTTTAGTTAATTAAGCTCAAATTTAAAAACTATCAAAATTTACAAAATCAATTTATTAGTGGCTATAGTGGTTTTTTAACCGAGTTAGAATACACTTTTAAGTGCTTGTGTGGAGTGGACACTCTAAATGTAGTACAATTTTTAGATCTAAGTATGTAACATGTTTATTCACTTACAAAATTGGCTCAAAGTTTATGTTTAAAAGATAATTGATCACTGATACACTTTATCTAAAAAATATTTATTATATAAGGAATCCACCGTAGTTTAGGTGATAACTGTCATAATGTAAGTATTGAAATGTGTTATTATTATTGATAAAGATTTTACTTTTCATTTTTAAATTTTCAGTAAATATATATGGTTTTAATCCAATTTCACTAATTAAATATAATTATTTCGAACCAGAAGGCTTTTAAAATGCAAAACCTGAAATAATAATTATTGGAATTTCCTTTATCCTCTAACCATGAACACTGAAAGATGATCGTACTTGATGAATGATATAAAAATAATTCTATTTCAAAATATAATAGGACTCTATCTTAATAAGTGCATGCATTAAGAAAGTTATAATCTTGCAATTTGGAGTTCCACATTTGTTAGCAATAGTTCGAGTGTTACTAAAATAATTGTGGGAACTATTCAATAAAATACGCGGAATGCTGCCTAAAATTTTCGGACGAAATGTACTACACAGGTATATACTACTTCATAGTTAGAAATGTATTCTTCAGTCAAAAATCTTGCACAAGTAGGAAGCGTGTTTTCATAATATAGTGTTTTCCAATGCTTTATATTATGTTTCTTTGTACTACCAATACTAGATGTCTTCTATTGCATGTTTTTCAATGTGCATGCATGAAATTTCCGTAGATATAAAAATATTTAAATAAATAAAGAAGTGGAGTTTTACGGGAACAAAACTACAGCAACAAACATAGTTTTGTTCCAATAAAACTCATACCTTTTTCAAAATAACACCTAACTTGAAAGTGTGATAAGTCTTCATGTAGCGTATTTTATCCACTGAATTCTGTGTAAATTAGTCATATAAGTACCGGGAATTAAAAATAAAAATGTATGTTCATTTGGAAATCATAACTGATGTACCGAAATTTACACGGTAAAATAAAGGTAACCGCAACAGTGTTTGATTTTTGATTACACATTAAGTAAATATGCTATATGATTAGAAAGAAAGTATTCATTATTTTTTATTCCAACCTATGTTATTTGAAGGATTCAAATTTGTATAGAAATAATTTGAGTGTTATTTAAACAAATAGAAACTTTAATTTTAAAGGATCTATAACACAACTGTTTGTAAAATTTTTTTATTTAAGCATAGGAAAGAACATCATATTTACATAGCATTACGATAGCCGATACTTTTATTTCATTTTATCAATATTTGGTTTCATAATAATCAAGAAGATTCAGTATTACAACACCATGTAACAGTTTACTTATTTGATTTGTAACCCCTTTCATTTCCACCTGTCTAGATTTATACAACAGAGACCTCAGATTAACAGCAGGTTATCAGTGTCAAGAGCTACAGCTAGGCAGTGTCACTGCTTCCGGCAAGTTTACGCTATTCCGCCCCGTTACATACTCACCCTATCTCCGCTGCTCATACCGGTGGGTGTGAGTTACACACTGGTTATCTCATTAGTAACAGAACTTTTAATTCCGGTAAAACTAAATCTATTTTAAAGTTATCAAAACACTATCATGAGGGCTCGTGTTCTAATAATATCTTATATGTGTTCTATCGTATATGATTTAAAATCAACTTTATATTTCCCTTATAACTGCGGTTTACTTAGAAATATATGTGATGTTTATGTTATAAATTTTTATATTTAGTTAATACAATTTATGTAGTTTAATTGATTGTATGGAAAATTATTATTGGAATATCACTGACTTTAGTAATCTTGAGATTTTAAAAATGGTTATGCAATAACTTGTACAAATATATTAAATAAAGATAGAATATAGAAATCACCATTAAAAAACACCAGTCTCTTGCTTACATTTCCCAATCACAAAACCCATCGGATAAATGAAACTGCAAATTGAAAAAAATAGTTTCTGCACATTCTACGGTCTTCACATGGCTATCTAATTGTCCTCTATAGCCCCTGTAAACATGATTAACATTACGTGCGACATTGGTTATGATCAATTCGTAATAAGGCTTCTCTGTTACAGCACTGAGTAAATATCTGCTCAAAATATCGTATCTCGTTTTTAAAAGCCATTATATTTTAACTAAGAAACGATATTTTCTATAAACATACGTAACGATACATTCAATAAAATATTAAAACCCTTAAAGGTTTTTTCCTCTAACGAAGATGGGAGAGCTTAGTAAGAATTAATAATTTATTTTTATTTTCATTTTTAGCTAATTTGGGGTTTGTTGTCTGGTGAAGGCTAACGGTCTATATTTGCATTTTTACAACATATATAATATATTCTACTTTTAAGACATTGTTCAGAATTATTCTTGTACAATATGTGTAAGAAGGCCTTTAGAAACACCGCAGAAACATTTTACAGATCCCGTAACATTGATATTAAATACTACAGATAGACGGATATTATTTTAGCTTGGTAGATTCGGTCACAGATTTCATAGTATCGGTGTGAATATTCTGGAGAATATTCCATTGCACTGAATTTCCGATGTTGCCTGAAGAATACTTTTATCCGATAACTGTAGGCTTGAGTCCACACATCACATTGACTTCGGCTGGGCCAGACGCCAGACAGTGTTTGGTTCCCCACAAATACGTTTTATGGATGGGATTCCCAAACGTCTTATTTTATTTTGTGATTCAGGGGAATTCGCGGAGAAAATTGTTTTTCTTTGTTCTTAAAAATGTGGCAACGTTTACTAAAGCCGTATATATATATATATATATATATATATATATATATATATATATATATATTTGAATGAAAAGTGAATGACCTTAGGTTATTCTATATATGACTGTTTTGTAAGCAATATTTAGTGAGAAACTTAAAAGATCATAAAACCATAGTTGCAATTTAAACCTTCCCAGCGTTTCCACGTTCTAAAGGCTGGTTACTTCGAGACAGGGGCTTTCCAAATATATAAAGCAACTTAGATTTGAGTCTAGTGACCGAAGATATAAGTATTTCCTTTATTAGTTTAAAAAATCTTGAAAACCAATAGTGTACACATGTAAAGGCAAGTACAGAGATGAGCCAGATGTTTTGCTAAACTTGCTATTTTAGACAGTTTTGGATAATTTCGTTTACTCTCTATTGATTTGAAATTTGGTATAAATGAGAATTTCACAACACGAGGAGGAGAAGAGTGCCATTAATGTTTTTGCACAAAGTTCTTTATAAGTGATAAATATCGGAATTTATATTTAATTTCATTAATGTACATAATTTATTACAATAATTTGATCAAGAGGACATAATTACAAAAAAAAGACCAAATTTTTTCCGCCACTAACAAAGATAACAGAACAAATTACTTTAATATTTTGTTAATGTATAAAAAGGAATGTAAAAAGTTTTAATAACCTATAAACTATTTTTCCATTAAATTGCATGTAGACTTATGTCTTTAAAGTATTTATTATAAATATAATTGCTCATCCATTTGATAAAGCTAAGATTGTGTGTATTATAGTTTTTAATTAATATTTAAGTTATATATAAATGTACATAAATTATTTCAGTTTTTACCTCCTGAATAAAGTGTTGCAGTTCTACCAGTTTTATAAGGTAAAGTAAGATTTGCTATATAAGTGGAAAAAAAACAAAAACAAAAAAAATATCCTACATTTTTTAAATTAAAATAAATTGTAATATAAAACGATCCATTTTCTGGTGCAACGCGGCCAGAAGAAACGTAGCAAGGCTTGATTGTTCATCAAACAAATATGAAATTTGTTAGCCTTGGAAGAAAAATCTCCTCTACCCTCTAGCACAGCGGCTTCCAAACTTTTTTGGTGACGTACCCCTTAGTTTGTACTATGTATTATGGCGTACCCCTTTGGCTCATAACTCATATATTTTAAATTGCACATGCATCATTAGTTTGCCTTTTTTAATTTTCGTTTTATATGCAAATTTAATCACTCGTATGTGATAAAATCTGAATTTCAAAGATAAAATGCAATAATAACAACAGATCCGTAATGTATTAAAATACAAATTTTATATATTTAGTTTTTAGTTATCTGTGTTAAAACTTGTTAGGTTGGAATAATAAAATGCAAGGAACTGTATTAATACATATATTTAATTATAATCAAATAACAAAATACAAAACTCAGAATTGTGGATGTCGCACAATGAAAATGTTCGTATAGTTATCATCAGTTATTCAATGTGAGGGATGAGCTTGAATGGAACGGATTAACCTGCTGATGTCATAATTGGGCTTAACTTGAGTCTGAGATCACATTTCACTGTTTGCATTCGGTTCCTGTATTTACTCGTATTTTTGAAGTACACCAGATATGAGAATCCCACCTCACATAGATAGGAAGTTCGGAACGGTAGTAGAAACTCAACTGCTATGTCAGCAATTTCACCATACCCTGAACGTCGTTTAATCCAAAAATCAATAAGAGTGGTTTTGTTAAATACTTCTTTCAGATCCGAATCAAAGTTTAACTCAAACACAGTTTTCCTCTTTGAGTTTTCAGACAAAAGCTGATGGAACAATTTTCTCAATTTCAGCAAAGGGAATTTTAATCCACGAGTATGAACTCAGATCTTCTTGAAAGTATTTTGTGAAGCTAGCTTGGAGGGAGCTACAATGATCTGATATGTCATTCAAAATTGTTTGACTCAGAAGAAGTTCGTTCTCTTTAATAAAAGATTCAAGAGATGGGAACAATGACACTTGGCTTTTCTTTGCTTCCCCTTCTGCAAATCTTAGTTTTAGTTTCACATTATTGATTTTGTCCATAACTTGGAATGGGATGTTATAGCTTCCTTGTAGTTTCCTGTTAAAATCATTTAACATACTGAATATGTCTGCCAAATAAGCCAATCGACTCAACCATAATTCATCTGAAAAACGGTTATGATACTGAAAGTCTGTGCTGGATGGAAAAATCAATATTTCATGTCGAAGTTCAAAAACTCGAGGTATCACTCTTCCTCTCGACAACCACCTTACTTTTGTGTGCAGAAGTAATTGTTTGTGAATATTATGAACTCCAGCCATTGCATTTGCCCCATCTGTGCAAATTCCTACACATTTTTCCCAGTTCAACTCGTTTTCTCTAATAAATGTGTCTAATTTTCCAAATATTTCATTTGCATTTGGGTGTGAAGGCAAGTTTTAGCGAAATAACATGTCTTCTCCGACAGTATTTCCATCTTCATAACATATTAGCTGAGCCACTTTAGTTACATCAGTTGTTTCATCAATTATTTGAATAGCAAAATATTTGCTTTTTTTATTTTCATGAGTAATATTTCCTTTACATTAGCAGCCATGTCACTTATTCTTCATGAAACTGTATTGTTAGAAAGCGAAAATGAATCAATCTGTTTAACCCCATTTTTTCCCAACATGGTTGACACAATGTCTTTAGTTGCTGGCAGTATTAATGTTTCCCCAATGGTATGTGGTTTACCCTCGAGCAATTCTAGGACTAACTGTATAGGAAGCCTCAACCGCTTTTAAATTCAAACTGGTAAAAAAATTAATATTCGTTTTGCTGCCTTTTAGTGAAGCTTCCTTATTAAAATAAAAAATTTAATGGTTTATCTTTGTAATTTTCTTCCAAACAAATTACACCATGTGGCCTAACTTTATTGTCATGGACTTCATTAAAAGTAAAATCCATAAGACAAGTAGCTGGTATCATATTTACGCCTTTTTTGTACGCACGTTTGTTTACCACATGGAACTCTGATATTTTGATGAAGACGTACTATGTACAAGAGTAAAATAACCATCTTCAAGTGATGATGAAATTCTTTACTTTTTCTTAACACTTTTCAGACTGGCAGACGATAGACAAACTGACAAAGAAACTAGAAGGTGGAGAGCGTCAGTGATGTTGCCACTCGTCGCGCAAAACAAAACTTTCCTCGCTTTTTTGCAACCCGAAATTTCCCTCGCCTCAACCGGAACATAATGGCAAACTGGGGTGGTCCTGTTCACGTACCCCCTGGCAACGTTTCGCGTACCACCAGGGGGTACGCGTACCACAGTTTGGGAACCCCTGCTCTAGCACATCACTTGTAAAGTCCAAATCTGAAATATTTTCAAAGGGAATCATAATCAGTTGTACGTTTCCGGTTGAGTCCATAGTTTTAGTTTCCAAAAGAGTTTCCATCTTCACATTCTTTTTATGATTTGTATTATTTAATTAATCCTATTACATTATTATGTAAGAGACTACACCTTTTGTTTAGCTGGGACTGTTAAAGTAGAGCATTTATTATCAGCTTTGTATAATAACTTCCATTTTGAGAGATGATATTTTTTTTAACCCTAATGTTTTATATACCGGGACCTCAGATCAGGCTTAGCCTTTGAAGCCCTATATTTTCTCATATAACTGTAAAAATATGAAAATTATAGTGATAATATTTTAGTTTTTATATACGTTGTATTCTTCAAATTTAAAGAAATATTTATGTAAATGATTTATAAATAGTCTATTTTGGACATTTAGTCTAGTCATTGTTAAAGTAATTTAGAATATCCGATATGTGATATATTAAGTCTCTTATCTATGTATTGTGTTGGAGTGAGAAAATAAATATTTTCTTTCTTTTTTGTTTTTTCTTCCATAGACGTCAGCGCAAAGATTTATTGTGTTGTAATCAGCTGAAACATGTGAAATATGAGTTTTATAAAAAACGCATATTTATAAGTCAGTCTTTTATAAAAACTTACTTACAAGGATTTCAATCTCCGTCAGTTAATAGATTATTTTAGAAGCAGTTTATTGTCACACGTTTTAGGTTTAAAGTAATTTCTATGTATTAAATTTCTTAGAAGTGACGAAGAGGTTTTAATTTTATATGGAATGAGTTTTTAAGATGTTTAAGCTTTAATGGCATATGCAGCAAGGCATCCAATAATTAACTGTAAGCAATAATATAAAAGATCAACTGTATTGTTGTTTTCTTAAATGCGATATAAGTGGAATCAAAGGAAATGTTGATTCTGTCAATCTAAAATTGTTGGCACTCCAAATTGTTTTTCATCCACTATTCACTATAGCAACTTTGTTGCTAAGATAAACACTACTGAATGTTTGCTACGTAGTTGATTGCAGTTATTTAATTCTGAAATCTTTCCAAAAGTATTAAATAATTGTCATATGAAGTGTACTTAAACCGTCCGCACGAGGCATTGAGAGTCCATTTGTGAAAGTTGATGCCGTTATATAATAGTTTAAAATGTTTGCTACTGGTAACCAGCAGTGTGCATACACAAATCTGCATGGGCAAGCGCATTCTTACTCTATGTAATACCTAAAAATATTTACAAACAGAATATTTTTATACTTTACAATAACTAAATTATTGAATTATAATTTGATATTTATAGTTAATATTTTCCAAATTGACCAAAAGTTGTTACCAATTTACAAAACCATTGATTTAGGTAATGAAATAAAGAATTTATTCGCATTACTTAAAAATTAGGGTCAACAACAGCAAGTTACATCGTGTGATTATATTAAAATGATGCAAATAAATTAATTGCAATTAACCTATGTACTAAATTAACCAAAATATACTGTATTAGAATGCCTGTGCTCTCAAAAAGGGCTCTTTTCTACTGCCAGGTATTCACAGGGTTCCCTCTCAAATATGTATCGGAATCTGCTGGAGTGATCAGACTCATATTTTCTACATCGATTTTTTGGTAGAGTTTAACTCTATTTCTTCTAGAAGTAGGGTTTGGGTGGTTTGAAATTTACATGAAATTGGTGCAAAATCCTTCAGTAATAATCCCTGAAATAGAATCTACCACTTCTATCCTTGCTTTTAGTCTGATCGTTGGAAGTGCACTGTTGATGGGACTGACTATGTTCAGTAATTACGTCACAAAGTATCCTAAGTATCTAGAGGTCTGCAATCTTCTGGAAAAGTTCGATCAGACTTTACAACTAGTAATACCTGAGTACTGCAACACAGTAAAGTTACCTATTATCATCCTGTCCACGGTTGCTCCATTAGTATCTGAAGGAATACATCAGTATTTGACATCACAAAAAGAAGAACATGAATTAATTGTAAGGAGAATTATGGCATATGTCGTTATGATTTTTGTGTACTGCCGACGAAGTGGTATGATAATCCTCTTCAACCAAGTTGCCTACAGCATGGCCAAGAGATTCAGACTCATTAACGTCAGGATCAGAGTAGTAGTGATCAGCGAGAGGCTTAGACAATCTATACTAAGCCAGAACCCAACGAGTTGCAACCACAGACTTAGCTGTATCTCCTGTAAGAAGACGAAGACTCTCATGAGCGCCTACCATATGTTATGTGACGCCATGAATGAAGCCAATGGTTTTTATGGCAACTTACTGCTGACCTACATCCTTTTTACATTCATAGACATCACGGAATTATTATACTTCTTTATATGTTTTTATCAAAACATAGACAAAACTGTCATTTGTAATATCGTAGCTTGTATCTTTTCCGACGCCACTTTCCTGGTGCTAGTGGCTCTCTCTAGCTCTGGTGTCTCTGAGGTGGCCGGTGAGACAGCACCGCTCATCCGCAAGCAGATTAACCTGGAATTAAACTCGGATCTGAGGGAACAGTTAAAGTCATCTTTGCTGCAGTTGTTAAACAAACGCGTGGAATTTTCTGCAGCAGGATTTTTCCAGATCAATAAAAATACTATAACTTTGATTACTGCAGCAGTGACAACCTATCTAGTAATCATGATTCAGTTTCAGTCACAATTCTCGTAGTCGCAATTGTGGACTTGTCTGTGTTGTAGGTTACCATATTACATGTATAATTCTATACTGAAATGTACAGTTCACTGAACGTTTCGTGTGTGTTGTGTGTCACTATTTTCCGACACGATAATATTAGACCTCTTCAGCGACAAAATATTCCTTAAATATGTTTTCGTTTGAAATGATATTCACTACATTGAGTATTTCATCATGATTGATAAATGTTTTGCATGCCCTTTCTTTATCGCAAAATTACCTCTTTTGTGAAAAATATATAAAATCCAACTTTTCTTTTCAAATTATCTAAATTTTCAAAACCTTACTTCAAATGAGTCAACGTGAGCCATAACATTGTTTTGTAATGTACCATTCATAACAACTATGCTTTTTGTATTATGTAAAATTAACACTTGAATAGTTTTTAAAGATGGAAATAATTATAAGGATTAAGCTTAGAAAGGTGAATACAATAAAGTATTGATATTCAGCGAACAACAAATGTAGTAAGAAATAACTTCATACACAGTTGAAATAAGATATAGTGTGTAAGTAATAAGATGTTTTTCAAATAAAATGTGTTAAATCTATTTAAGACTGTTTTCAATTGTTTACCATTACGAGATCTGTATGTTTTTCATGATGACAAAAATATTATAATCATAATGATATAAGATAGTACAAATCTAATAGCGTGGATTGAAAAGTAAATTTAAAATGTCAAATATACCAATGATCTAAAATTAAAAAAGTAATATTAAATTATGTAAATTTTTACCCTAAGTAAAACAATCAATAAAAAAGAGAAAATTCCAGGTGCAACATGATTTCTGAGGAGTAAAGAAATTGATTAAATTAGTGTTGGTATTCGAGTTAGATGGAGGTAAACTGCGACACGTATATGTCCAATGTGCGAATGAGTTTGTAATCTGATTACACTAACTGTCCTGTTATCTGTCATCCAGCCGTAAAAGTTCATTCCAAATAGAGTATAAAGACAAGACGTTCTCTAGAGAGTAACGGACCGTATTATATTACGAGACTGAGTTTGTAATCCGATTGCACTAATTGTACTGTTATCTGTCACAACGCCGTGAAAGTTTATTCAGAGTCGTGCAAATAGAGTACAGACACATGACGTTCTCTGGAGAGTAACGGTCCGTATGAAATTAGTGTTAGGATGAGAGAGTTAGATGGAGGTAAGCTGCATCGTAGGTCTCTATATTACGAGACTGAGATTGTAATCCGATTGCACTAATTGTGCTGTTATCTGTCATAACGCCGTAAAAGTTCAATTATATTCGTTCAAATAGAGTACAGACACATGTCGTTCTCTGGAGAGTTACGGTCCGTATGAAATTAGTGTTAGGATGAGAGAGTTAGATGGAGGTAAGCTGCATCGTAGGTCTCTATATTACGAGACTGAGATTGTAATCCGATTGCACTAATTGTGCTGTTACCTGTCATAACGCCGTAAAAGTTCAATCATATTCGTTCAAATAGAGTACAGACACATCACGTTCTCTGGAGAGTAACGGTTCGTATGAAATTAGTGTTAGGATGAGAGGGTTAGATGGAGGTAAGCTGCATCGTAGGTCTCTATATTACGAGACTGAGATTGTGATCCGATTGCACTAATTGTGCTGTTACCTGTCATAACGCCGTAAAAGTTCAATCATATTCGTTCAAATAGAGTACAGACACATCACGTTCTCTGGAGAGTAACGGTTCGTATGAAATTAGTGTTAGGATGAGAGGGTTAGATGGAGGTAAGCTGCATCGTAGGTCTCTATATTACGAGACTGAGATTGTAATCCGATTGCATTAATTGTGCTATTATCTGTCATAACGCCGTAAAAAGTTCAATCATATTCGTTCAAATAGAGTACAGACACATGACGTTCTCTGGAGAGTAACGGTCCGTATGAAATTAGTGTTAGGATGAGAGAGTTAGATGGAGGTAAGCTGCATCGTAGGTCTCTATATTACGAGACTGAGATTGTAATCCGATTGCACTAATTGTGCTGTTACCTGTCATAACGCCGTAAAAGTTCAATCATATTCGTTCAAATAGAGTACAGACACATGACGTTCTCTGGAGAGTAACGGTCCGTATGAAATTAGTGTTAGGATGAGAGAGTTAGATGGAGGTAAGCTGCATCGTAGGTCTCTATATTACGAGACTGAGATTGTAATCCGATTGCACTAATTGTGCTGTTATCTGTCATAACGCCGTAAAAGTTCAATCATATTCGTTCAAATAGAGTACAGACACATGACGTTCTCTGGAGAGTTACGGTCCGTATGAAATTAGTGTTAGGATGAGAGAGTTAGATGGAGGTAAGCTGCATCGTAGGTCTCTATATTACGAGACTGAGATTGTAATCCGATTGCACTAATTGTGATGTTATCTGTCATAACGCCGTAAAAGTTCAATCATATTCGTTCAAATAGAGTACAGACACATGACGTTCTCTGGAGAGTTACGGTCCGTATGAAATTAGTGTTAGGATGAGAGAGTTAGATGGAGGTAAGCTGCATCGTAGGTCTCTATATTACGAGAGTGAGATTGTAATCCGATTGCACTAATTGTCCTGTTATCCGTCATAACGCCGTAAAAGTTCAATCATATTCGTTCAAATAGAGTACAGACACATCACGTTCTCTGGAGAGTAACGGTCCGTATGAAATTAGTGTTAGGATGAGAGAGTTAGATGGAGGTAAGCTGCATCGTAGGTCTCTATATTACGAGACTGAGATTGTAATCCGATTGCACTAATTGTGCTGTTACCTGTCATAACGCCGTAAAAGTTCAATCATATTCGTTCAAATAGAATACAGACACAAAACGTTCTCTGGAGAGTAACGGACAGTATGAAGTTAGTGTTAGGATAAGAGGAGTTAGATGCAGGTAAGCCGCGTCTTAAGTCTCTCTATTAAGAGACTGAGTTTGTAATCTAATTTCACTAATTGTAAAATAAAAGAAATTATTAACTTTTTAATAAATTTTTGTGGTACAGATCAATTTGAACCTTTTATGTATTCGGTAAACAATATAGGAATCAAACATGAACACAAATAATACTTTAAGCTTCATCTAAGCATAATAAAAGTTTAATTATTTCCCTCAGAATTTCTATTTGTGAGTATTTATTGGACTGAGGGAAACATTTTTTTCACCTAACATTACAAAATACTTTGGTCGATTTAATTTTTTTTGCCATCTGAGTTATTCTTTGTTGCTTATTATGTTGTTGCAACTAACAGGTTGACACAGATTTCTAGTAATCTTTAATTGTTCATAGTCTTAACTATGTCAACTTTCTAGTTATCAAACCTTGACCAATTCGTGCTTTTCTATTTCGTTACTCGTGAAATGTATTTTTAGTGCATACTTCCAAAGAAAGTCTTAAACTAACATATATAGGTAGTTTTATAAAATAAATTCACTATAACAGTAACAGTAACTAAGAGGTAGGTTTTGGCTTTAGTCGTGTACCCCAATTAAAGTAACTCACAGGGAACCCTATTTCGAAGGACCCGTGGGGCTGTCCTTGTGAACCGTTAACACCGAATAGCTCATAATTATTTTCATCTTTAAAAGTGTTAATTTCACATAATGCGAAAAGTATAGTTGTTCTGAATGGTAGTAACTGGGTTATACAAAGTGTACATTAGAAAACAATTATATGGCTCATTTGAAGTAAAGTTTTGAAAATGTAGATAAATGGTTTTGTATATGTAAGTTCTAGAATATTGTGCTATAATAGAATATTGGAATATTTTTTATCTGTATATGACAAAAAGTGGTAAAGAGGAAGCAACTCTTATCCAGGGACATAGAACAGTTTGAAATAGTTTTAAGATTTAAAAAAGCAGTCAAGAACATTTAAATCATAAATTCGAGAGTCGTATAGGAGCTTAGGATTACAGACTTACTGACACCCTCTACATAAAAATGGGTCTCTATTGCTGGGAATAAGGTGTGTTTTGGCTGTGAGCAGGAATGTTCATGGACTAGACAACCTTGGTAGGGAAAACTTGGAAACAAACCAACACCGAACAACTATTTTTTTTAAACTTCTTCTCAGACCGATGAGAGGTAATCAACAAGTTTCCTGATATAATAAAATAATTTATAAAACTTTTATTTCGATGAAAATATTTCAAAATTTCCTTTCATTCTGTGGATAAATTTAGAACTAGTTACATATAAACATATATTTTACTTATTTTTTCAGATGAGTTTGTACCATAAAAACTTATTCATAATTATTAAATATATATGGACCATCTTATTTTAAACAGAAAACAAATCTTATCTACAGAATACTCTTGCAGGAGATTAAGAAGTCTGGCTGCTTCAGTAGGTCCTGAGCCTCTTAGGGGTACTTACTACCGCCATTAGAACAGTTAATAGCCTTCGGTTTGGGGCGCGATTATTATGATAAGCTTTCTCGCTGTGGATTCAAGTAGTATAGTTCAATCTCTTATTAATTTTCGTGAGTTCGGAACAAACGAGCATAGCATGGGAGATAAAACAAAAATTATTTCCAACTGATATTATTCTTAAGCATTAACAATGTGTTCTGCTTATTGTTTAAAAAATATTAAACAATTGATACATATTTTACTTAAATCAAGTTTGCTTCCTTATATGTATTTGGGAACTCAGGTACCAAATATATAGTTGCATTCTGCGAGTAATAATAAAACGTAAAACCTTATGTTATAAAAGCACGTAATCTGTATTTACTTGATTTATTTATTTACATACGGTATACACCATTTTACATTTGATATAGATATTATGAAAATACAGCAGGTTTGATAAAAACAACTTACATAAATGGTTTACATGCATACATGCTAAAGCAAACAAAAGCCAAAACAAGTGCCAAATAACATCAACATCGTGAATGAAAAGAAAAATTACAACAACAATATAGTTCATAAACAAGTGTAACATGCAAGTGGATCCGTAAAAAAAATACTTAATTAAAGTAGCGTATAAACTATAGAGTTACTTACTATACTACTAAGAAATACCTATACATATGAGCAAATACAATACGAACAAAAAAATAAAATTTAGCGTAGCCTATGTTCATTATAAAAACATAGGTAGACAAAATTTCCCATTGTAGTATCGGAGCTGTTATCTTTTGCGACGCCAGCTTCCTGATGCTGGTCGCTGTGTCTAGCTCTGGTGTCTCTGAGGCGGCCGGTGAGACTGCACCGCTCATCCGTAAGCAGATCAACCTGGAAATGAGCTCGGATCTGAGGGAACAGTTAAAGTCAACTTTGCTGCAGTTGTTAAACAAACGCGTGGAATTTTCTGCAGCGGGATTTTTCCAGATCAACAAATAAACTTTAACTTCGATTACTGCAGCTGTGACGACCTATCTAGTGATTATGATTCAGTTTCACTCACAGTTCTCGTAGTTGCAATTGTGGACTTGTCTGTGTTGTAAATTACTACTTTACATGTCTCATTCTATACTGAAATATACAGTTTACTATACGTTTGGTGTGTGTTGTGTGTCACTATTTTCCGTCACATTAGTATTAGACCTCTTTAGCGACAAAATATTTTTTAAATATGTGTTCGCTTGAAATTATATTCACTACATAGAGTATTTTATCATGATTGATAAATGTTATGTATGTCCTTTCTTTTTCTTAAAATTACCTTTTTTGTAAAAAATATATAAAATCCAACTTTTATTTAAAATTATCTACATTTTCAAAACTTTACTTCAAATGAGCCATATAATTGTTTTCTAATGTACACTTTGTATAACCCAGTTACTACCATTCAGAACAACTAGAATTTTTGCATTACGTGAAATTAACACTTAAAGATAAAAATATTTATGAGCTATTCAGCATAGGTAGAAAGTTGAATGCAATAAAATATTTATATGCCAGCGAACAATAAACGTAGTAAGAAAAATACTTCTTACAACGTTTAAATAAGATATATATAATAAAATTCATTTAAAATAAATGTGTTAAATCTATTTAAGACTGTTAATAATTATCTTACCATTACTAGATCTGTATTTTATTCATGATTACTTAAATATTAAAATCACAATACTATAAGATAGTACACATCTAATAACGTGGATTGAAAAGTAAACTTTCAATTTTTAAATTATTAAATATACCAACAACATAAAATTTTATTAAATAATGTTAAATGGTTTAAAATTTTACCGTACAATCAATAAAAACGAGATGAATAAAAAGATAACAGGTGCAACATGCTTTCTGCGGAGTAACGGAATCGATTAAATTAGTGTTGGTATTAGAGAGTTAGATGGAGGTAAACTGCGACACGTATATGTCCAATGTGCATATGTTGTTGCCTATGTTGTTTGCTAGTCATGCATCCTCGTTGTGTGTTACTATTTACTCTCTGTCTTGTTAGGTCCTAAGATTCTCGCTGTGGATTCAAGTAGTATAGTTCAGTCTCTTATTAATTTTCTTTAGTTTAGAACAAATTTAGAACAAACGAGCGTACCATGGGAGATAAAACCAAAATTATTTTCCAACTGATATTCTTAAGCATTACCATGTGTTCTGCTTACGGTTTTAAATATATTAAAATATTGATACATATTTTACTTAAATCAAGTTTGCTTCCTTAGATGTATTTGGGAACTCAGGTACCCAATAATTATATAGTTGCATTCTGCGAGTAATAATAAAACGTAAAACTTTATGTTGTAAAAGCACGTAATCCGTATTTACTTGATAACGATAGAAGAATTCCTCTAGATATATTACACTTTTCTTGGCCTGAAACATTTAAAACCAACCGTCAAACACGTCAATAAATATTAAATCAAATACTGCTAACCTTATACGGACCGGCTGTTTCGCTAAAAGTGATGACTATCAATTTATTCATTTGTTTGTACAGTATTACGTTGATATAAGTATTGTATATTTGTTTAATTTTAAATGTTTGGAAAGGTAAAATATGATCGAAAATATTTTTTTATGTATTTTTATCTTTTCGATACTCTAGTATTTCAACTTTTACCAAAATTAGCGCAGATGACGATGGATTTCTTTCTCATACGAGAATGAAATAAAAATTTAATTAGTTAGAGTTAGATGGACGTAAGCTGCGTCGTAGGTCTGTCCAACACGAGACTGAGTTTGTAATCTGATTTCATTAATTGTGCTGTTATCTGTCATAACGCCGTGAATGTTCATTCAGAGTCTTCCAAATAGAGTACAGACACAAGACGTTCTCTGGAGAGTAACGTACCATACAAAGTTAGTGTTAGGATAAGAGAGTTAGAGATGGAGGTAAGCTGCGACACGTATATGTCCAATGTGCGAGTTTGTAATCTGATTACACTAACTGTTATGTTACCTGTCATCCCGCTGTGAAAGTTCATTTAGAGTCGTCCAAATAGAGTACAGACACAAGACTTTCTCTGGAGAGTAACGGTCCGTATGAAGTTAGTGTTAGGATGAGAGAGTTAGATAGAGGTAAGCTGCGTCGTTAGTCCCTCCATGACGAGACTGAGTTTGTAATCTGATTACACTAATTGTTCCGTTATTTGTTATCCCGCTGTGAAAATTCATTCAGTCTCATCCAAAGATGGATTTCTTTCTCATACGAGAATTAAATAAAATGTAGATTATATACAAATTTAATACGAATTAACTCTTGGCCCCTAAATTACGAATTTAACGTTTACTCGCGTAAATATCAACGTGGTGATTATTCTTATTGAATATTATTACATCAATTTTTAAGCTGAAAATAATAATGTTATAATTATTCCATTAAGGTATTATTTATTATAAAGCTAAGTTTTGCGAGATCGGTATTTTATGGAATTCATCTTCTTATATTAGTTACAAAGTAGGAATACGACATACGATATAGCGCATAACAATCTTTGCTGAGGTTGTATACAAAATATCAAGACTGTAGCTCATTTATGTTACATGTTAAAATTGAATATGCTTGTGATCAGTTGATTAATAAACTTATTTATTCTACAATATAGTCGTCGCCATCGTGGTTACCCATTCACTACCTTTTCACTACCCTTAGCGAAGTCCCATGCAAAATAATTGAATTCAATGCTCCTTGTATATAATTGAAGCTGTATGCATATTTGAAAATTATAAGTTAACTCGTTATCGGTATATCGTGCGTGCAGACAGAAACGATTTTTTAGTTCATGGAGTGATAGGATTTGCAAACGCTTACCAATAAAAAGCTATAAAACTATACATAATAAATAAAAAATATTATAACTATATTAAATTTTAATTTTAGAACTACAAAAAGTAAAACGAGGTAATATCGTAAAAATATAATACAAATGTATAAACTGAAATAAATATTTACAAATAATAAACAATAATTTTTTATTATGTATTCTTGGGCATCAAACTAATTAAATAAATAAATATTTATTTTCCATCATTTACATTCATGTTTACAAATAAATGAGAAAACTTACAAAAACAAGTAGCTGGTCAGTGTAACAGATACACAATACACAAATAAACAGTTTATTGCTTGCTCTCACATAAAAAAAACTAAAAGGTCAACAGACTGCTCTCCGCGACGTCTGCACAAGACTACAGGAAACTACAACCAAAATAAATACATATAGCCGACGTTTATACAAAATAGAGTGACTAGGAACTAATGAGACAATGCAAAGAATGAAAAATATAAAATAAGCTTTGAAAAAATACAAATATACAATCTTATGTACTAAAATCATAAATAATTTTACAAAAAATGTATAAAAAATATATTAGAATAATGGTAAATTAAATTAATGTATTACATAAAATTACATACAAATATCAGAAAAATCACATACGTACACTTACATGCATACTATAGAACATCCACACTCCAAAACATACATTTACACGTACACACTACTATGAAAAAATTATGTAATAATGACGTAAACAATGTAATAGGTGGTTGCATAAAACTTAAATTAATACTCGTTAAAAAAGCAATATCAGGTTTTGTAAATAGCCAGGATTTTAGTAAGGAGCAGAATTGTTTTAAGTTATTACTAGCTGTATTGTTTTGTGTTATTACAAAATTTGAAATAATAAGCAATTTTTATTTTTTTGAAAAGGTTGAGCACTATGTTTTTAAAATTGATTCTTACTATCTTCGTCAGTTAAAAAAAAAACATAATACATAAACAAGCACTACAGCTTTTGAACAAAGTTTCATTGTTGATCAATTAAGTATTTGTTGAGTATTTTTGTTTAGTTTAAAACATGTGAATACTAACAAAAGCATATGCCTCTCGGGATGTTGTACATAATACACCAACTAATTTATATCAGCTGATTGGATATACTGTTCTCTGCCCTATTTAATATCAACGAATTGGTTATAAATAGTGCTTTGTTCACAAAGTGTTTTAGATAAATGTTTTCACATGAAAGTGCAATGCATCAATTAACAAAACAAAATGTAGGTTATTTAGTAATGTGGATTTGTTGGTATGTTAGGAGTATTATTCTGGTTATTTAGACTAACTTTATCATACAATTCAATTTCAATAAAACAATTTTTAATGTGTGCACGTGGTACTAAAAATTTAAATCTGAATCGTGGATAGGCATAATTACAGTAGTTTATAAAAACACGCTGGGATCGAGCGCTAAAAGGTCTGTATGATCCAAATGCTCCATGACTACAGTTCCAGGTAACGTGTGAGCGCAGAGGCCCGTATGACTATTACAAAAAACGGAATCTTAAATCATTGGGTACGTATTATTCGGTTTTCTACTTAAAACGCATAACAGTTATAATGAATTTACAAATTTTTACACTGATAATCGACAGAGAAATAAAACCAACACTTAACATCTTATCATATTACCTAAAAGAAACCACTTAATTCTACATATTTCTTTAGTAAGGAGAGGACCTTTATTTTATTCTGTCCCTGAGTTGATGATCCAGTACCTACTTTTACCATTTTAAAGGCTGCTATACTATTATAAGGCTGAAACTGTTGGAATGTATAATACTATTTTATTCTAAAGTCCTAAGATGTTTGTCATTAAAGTTGTCATTGGCTGTGGGTTAGCAAAGACTTTCTCTAAAAGACTAGACATAATTGTTTTTCTGTCTGTATGACTGCCCACATGATATCTTCAAGACAAATCTACATGTTAATTTAAAATTTTGCTTGTAGCTTCATTAATATATAACAAGTACCTGAGTTCGATTCTTGTGCATGATACTCAGCAGCATTTTGCTTATTTTTATATGTTTCTTATAGGTAAATAGCAGAATAATAAATTAATATGTAAGAAAAGTAAATATAATTGTAGATGGTTTGGAAATTTGACATATTTATTCACATAATAAAACGAAAAAATGATAGAGTAAATAAGAAACGTAAAGATTAGGTTACAAGGATTGGTTTTAGGCAACTCCTGCGAAGTAGTATCTTCCCTAGCTGACCGCTATGTTTATTATTTAAACAACGCAATGAAACCTAAACAAAAAAAATTTAATACATTATTTTGCAGGCTATGTGAAAAAATATTTCATTTGTAGATTACAGGTTTTGCATGACACTTCAGTTCTACGTAGATAAGGATACATTGTATGATATATCATTTTCGTATCAATTTTATTTCTGTTTGATCTTATCTGTCTCTATCTGTATGCAGCTCATCCAAGAATAAAATGAGCAAGAGATTTGAAGTTTTGCACACAATCTCAAAGTAAGCAAAACGTGCTGAGACGTTGTCGTATCTAGGTCATACTTTAATGAGATAAATAAACCGATACAGCTTAGTATTCAAGGTTAAAAAAATTTAAGGAAAGAGATAACGTACAGATGGAAAGCTATTTGCGTGTTAATATTAAAGCGTATTATGAATATAGCTCTTCCTTGTACCAAGAGAATCATGTATATTAGTTATTATCATATTGTTGATTATCATATGTATAATAATCATTAAGTTTCATGTGTACCGTAAATTAGTTAATTAAATTTCATACAATGTAAATTTCGCAACCTAATCAGCCAGTATAATATAATATTATTTTACATCCAATGTTCCGGAACTAAATTATTGGGCGGAGTAACTACCTAATTGGCACGCGTATGAATTTTTTTCTTCTAACCCTTTGTAGCAGCCCAACTACGTAACCGATCAGACCTCGCGCGCTTTGTCCGTAAGTAAAATTTATCTTTTCGTATTATTAAATTAGCCCTTTGATGCCAAACGTATAAAATGAATGTAACGTAAAGTATAGATGTGAATAGTAAAGTAACTTATCCTTGAAGATCTTTTATTTGCTTGATGGAGATAGATAAAGGTTGTGGCGTCGTCCTTATGGCGACGAGCACGTTGTTATAAGTAGTAATTTGTATCATTAAATGGCTAATACCGTCGCGAATTTGTTTTAGGCGAGTTTACGTAGCTGATGTATCTCACGTGTTGTTTGAATAGATGGCTACCACTTCCCAACATCTACTCCTCTTCTAGAAGTAACCGTTCTTAGACTACAGCTTCAATGTCTCGTGCCAAGACGCCGATACCCGGGTTGTGAGTCTACCTATTGTGAAGGGAAGTGAAATATTATTGTTTTGTAAAGTAAAACGTCGTACGCATAATTCAATAGAACATTGGATATTTTAGGCCCACCTAGAAGATATACTTTTAGTTATTACATTCTAATTGGCAGCAACGTGGCAATACATATTTTTCATTTACCATCTAAAAAAGTGATGCTTGTAAGTTTAGTAAATTAAATTGAACTTATAAGTAAACTTTGCATTTCTAGTATTTATTACTACGACCTCAGAAGTCACCACCCCCATGTGTTATCGTCAAACGGTACACATGTTTCTGGAATATTTCTATCGCATAAACAAGCGTAGAGATGGAAGAGATCTTTTGACATTTTACCCTATAGTAATTGATGTTTCTTAAAAGTACATAGTTTCAATTCTCTGGGATACTTCTACCAAGAGTTATAACATTGATAGATGAGAGACGGTCGGACAAGGAGATTATTTCAAGAAGGTCCTGTCGGATCCTTTAGACAACTTATGAGTTCACACTTTAATAAAAAACTAGATGAATTAAAAAATTCTAGATCCAGGTAGTTAGGTCTATTTACTCTAAACCGATTAGAAATTCACAAAGTTTCCAAAATATTAATCGAAAACAAAAATAAGTTTTTCTGTCTAAAACGCTTTAGATTCTAATTTCGTATTGTGCAAAGTCAAGCGTAAACTTAATAGATCAGGTAAGTACCTCAACTGTGTAAATGAATACATAAAGGGAGGACGTACCCACCTCACAAGATAATTAAATTACTTAACGGCTTATGTGCTAACGGTTCACAAGGATAGCCCCACGGGTCCTTCGAAATAGGGTTCCTCGTGAGTTACTTTAATTGAGGTACACGACTAAAGCCAAACTTACCTCTTAGTTACTTTTACTGTTATAGTGAATTTATTTTATAAAACAATCTATATATGTTAGTTTAAGACTTTCTTTGGAATTATGCACTAAAAATACATTTCACGAGTAACGAAATAGAAAAGCACCAAATTACTCAAGGTTTGATAACTAGAAAGTTGACATAATTAAGACTAAGAAAAATTTAAGATTACTAGAAATCTGTGTCAACCTGTTAGTTGCAGACATAATAAGCAACAAAGAATAACCCAGGTGGCAAAAAAAAATTAAAATCGACCAAAATATTTTGTAATGTTAGGTGAAAAATATGTTTTCCTCAGTCCAATAAATACTCACAAGTAGACATTCTGAGGAAATAATTAAACTTGTATTATGCTTAGATGAAGTATAAAGTATTATCTGTGTTCACGTTTGATTCCTCTATCGTTTACCGCACACGGGAAATGTTCAAATTCATCTGTACTACACAATTTAATAATTTAATTCATATTAAAAACGTAATGAAATAGTTTACGATATATGAATTATATTATATGAATGGATTCTGTCATTCTAAATAACTCATTCCTAATAAATTAAAATAAAGGGGAAATTCTTTTATGATAGTAGATTAAACTCTAGTCAAATCTAATTTTTCATACTGGCTGAAATACTTCCAAAATTTTTGTATTTACATTTTTACACCATATGTTATTTTAATATTAATTGTAACAAACAATGTGTAAAAAATATTTATTTGTGGAGTTGCCTGAAGATGAAACCTTTGGTTTTAAAGACCTCGTCCAAAAAATAAAAAAAATGGAAAAAAGTAGTGTTTTTATTAACATTTAGTAATATTTAAAGAATTTTCCAATTTCTCCAAAAGTCGACAATATTTATTATAGTTTTTAAATGTTTTTGTAACATTTAAATTAAAATTTGTCTTGTAAACACAGTTAATTTAATTATAATGGGAAAATATTAGTTTATTTTATGTATAATAATAATTACTACTTATTGTGTATCGTTAAAGGTAGCCGAAGGTAATTTTAGGGGTTTTTGGAATATGTCTGTAAAATTCAGAGTTATACTTTATATGACGTGTTGAATATATTCCAGTCCACATTAAAGGTGCCGATAGCGAAGGATAACTTCCCGCGCCAGTTGGCCGAACCCCAGCATTCAGTGGAGCCATCCCATCGTTATTTTCCGTTATAGGTTTTAAAGCCAGAATTTGGCTTGAATTTAGTTTTATTTATATTTTATTTATTTATCAGCACTTTTATAATAAGTCATGGATGAAACAGTATACTTTTATATCTATTGTTTTCAGAAATTGAACAAAGCAGATATCACTTGAAATTATTGTTTTCAACTCGGCTTTACCTCTTTATTTTAACAGCTTAAGTCAGCATGAACATTATACAAATTTAAATATAATTATATGAGCTATGAAATAATGTGTTTTCTCTTAATTAGAGCCCTTTTCTTATCATCGGTCATCAGGAGGAGTCTTCAAGTCGTTATGACAATTTAAATTGTATGGTGCTTTTATTAAATAAGAGTGCTATGATAAATATTTTCAAGATCTATTTTGTATGAAATTAAAAACTATTATCAAACATTCAAAAGTACTTCTGAGTGGACGTACTTAAATTGTCGGCATTGTGATAAAACAACACAGCTGTTATCAGCTGTCTTCGTCCAACAATAAGTCAGGACTAGAGCTTAACTTTGACGTTTGATATGTATTTAGAACGCCCTTTACAATACCCCCGCTCCACCCGAAGACAACTGCAGCTCTCTGAGCTCGAGTGTACGGTTGTAAAAATCGTACTAAACAGTATGTTTATAGTATTATACCTTACAGTGTTTTGCCAAAAGGTTTCAGAAATGTAAAAATGTGTAGAATTTGAGAAACTAGTGGATATTAAATAAAAAGTCAGACAATTCGCAACATAACACATGTACGTATCAATTTATAATTAATTGACTTAAATTACCTTAAATTATAAATAACAAAATTATACTGTTAGTATATAGTTTTTTATTTGACTTATTAAACTCATACAACGATTAAGGATGACCTTCCTTACGTCGATTTTCCATTGATTATGCATTTACGATGTTGAAGTACTTGCATTAATAAAGAATCAAATGCAATCACTGAATGACTTGAACTTTCAAAATATAACGCATCTATTAATGCTACATTCCTAGAATTAAACTTCATTTTAAACTGACAATGTTTAAACAAATTAAAACGTTTTTTTTAAACAATGTGTAATATTATTTTTAGTATTGTTTGTTGAGAGTACATGATCAGACTTAAATATTTATAACAATTTTATTATGGGATTCAGTTTTCATTTAAGTAGATCTTTTTGTTATTGACACGTGAACTATTTTCAAAAAGTTGATTTTGCTAAGATACAAAAGAATCTAACTATTATTGTTTAACACAGCCAACTGATTTTTACAATTTCATGTGTTCCAAACAATTGGAACCAAATGTAATTTTATAGTAAAACCTTCAAGTTCTATATTAGGACATGGTTTAATGCAATACGTCAATGATTTACACCTTAAAAGTCCATTTTCTATATACTAAAAGGTAAAAAAGTAAAATTTGGAGTTTATCTACTAATATATTTTTGTATAAGTTTTTCTACTATTCAAACAGGGTTTGTGAATTACATATCTTACAGTACCGTAGATAATGGTAGGCTTGGAACAATCTAAGCAGAAATGAATAAAAAACGTTTAATGTATGTTCAAATGTATAAGAATTCATTTAAAAATTTCTGGCTTTTGTAACAGTTAAAATATTATTCATTTATTCTCATGGGAGATACATTTACTCGATATCTCCATTCTCGATAACAAAGTAGTTTGATATAAAAAAGCTTATAAAATATGTTAAACATACGAGTACACGTTTTTCTTTAGTCGCATAACTGCAAACTTTGAACCATTAAACCATTTGAGATAGAACTATTTTTAATTACAAAATATTACCTAAAATTAAAAATTATTCAGTTTTTTAGTAAATTACTCACATTTGTGCACGGTTTACATTAAGGATTACGAATTATACCAGAATTTGTTTCCCTCATTTTGTATGCGTAGATATGATGATTAGAGTTGTTAGAAAGTTATAATCTTGCACTTTGGAGTTCCACATTTGTTAGCAATAGTTCGAGTGTTACTAAAATTGTGGGAGCTATTCAATATACGCGGAATGCTGCCTAAAATTTTCGGACGAAATGTACTACACAGGTATGTACTACTTCATAGTTAGAAATGTATTCTTCAGTCAAAAAGCTTACACAAGTAGGAAGCGTGTTTCATAATATAGTGTTTTCAAATGTATTATATTATGTTTTTTTTGTTACTATACGTATATACGTAACTATATACGTAAAATAGTTTTAAAAAATAGTTATGCAATAACTTGTACAAATATATTAAATACAGGTAAAATATAGAAATCACCAATAAAAAAAAACACCAGTCTCTTGCCTGAATTTCCTGAATCACAAAAAACCGTTGGGTAAATAAAGCTGCAAAGTTCTTCACATTTCTTTCTAATTGTCCTCTATATCCCCTGTAAACATGATCAACATTACGTGCGACATTGGTTATGACCAACTCGCAATAAGGTTTCTCTGTTACACCACTGAGTAAAATATCTGCTCCAAATATCGTATATCTGGGTTTTTAAAGCAGTTATATTTAATTACGAAAGGATATTTTCTATATATTTCTCATTCAATAAATTATTACAACCCTTAAAGCTTTTTTCCTTTAACTAAGATGGTAGAGCTTACTAAGAATTAATATTTTATGTTTATTTGAATTGTTTAGCTATTATGGTGTTTGTTGTCTGATGAAGACTAACGGTCTATATTTGCATTGTTACAACATATATTATATATTCCACTTTTAATAAATCGTGCAGTACAATTATTCTTGTGCAATATGTTCAGGAAGGCCTTTAGAAACACCGCAGAAAGATGTTAAAGGTCTTGTAAAATTTATATTAAATACTACAGATAAATGGAATTAATATTATTTTAGCTTGGTATATTCGGTCTCAGATTTCACACTAGCGTTGTTCCAGAATATTCCATTCCACTGAATTTCCGATGTAGCCTGAAGAATACTTTTATCCGATAACTGTAGGCTTGAGTCCACACATCAAATTGACTTTAGCTGGGTCTGACGCCAGACAGGGATTGGTTCCCCACAAATACTTTTCATTGATTGGATTGTCTCTCCAAATGTCTTCTTTTCTTTTGTGATTCAGGGGAAATCGCGACGAAAATTGGTTTCCTTTGTTCTTAACAATGTGGCAATGTTTACTAAAGCCGTTTGAAATTTGTTTAAATAATATTTTTGTATAAATATATTATTACAAATTTAACATTAAAAAACAAAATCAACACAAGTACTTGTTATATACTCCAAAACCAAGTCTCTACGGTGTTCGTTGTTGTTTCTTTATATATGTATATATATATATATATATATATATATATATATATATATATATATATATATCTTTGAAAAAAAAAATTGAATCACTTTTAGTTATTCTATATTATATATTACTATTTTGTAAGCAATATTTGGTGAGAAACTTAAAAGATCATAAAATCATAGTTGCAGTTTAAACCTTACCAGCGTTTGCATATTTTAAAACTGGCTGGTTACTTCGAGACAGGGGCTTTCCAGATATATAAAGCCACTTAGATCTGAGTCTAGTGGCCGAAGATATAAGTATTTCCTTTACTCTTTTAAAAAATCTTGAAAACCAATAGTGTACACATGTAAAGGTATGTACAGAGACGAGCCAGATGTTTTGCTTAACATGCTATTTAAGAGAAGTTTTGATAATTTTGTTTACTCTCTATTGATTTGTAATTTGGTATAAATGAGAATTTCACAACACGAGGAGGAGAAGATTGCCATTAACGTTTTTGCACAAAGTTCTTTATAAGTGATAAATAGCTGGATGTATATTTCATTTCATTATAGTACATAATTTATTAAAATAATTTTAATATGAGGTCATATTTACAAAATAATATAAAAGACCAAATTTTTTCCGCCACTAACAAAGATAACAGAACAGATAATTACTTTAATATTTTGTTAATGTATAAAAAGGAATTTAAAAAAGTTTTATAACCTATAAACTATTTTGCCATTGATTTGCATTTATGTCTTTAAAGTATTTATTTTTAATATAATTCCTCATCCATCTGTGACAGCTCAGATTGTGTGTATTATATTAATAGTTTTAAATTAATATTTAAGTTATATATAAATGCACATAAATTATTTCAGTTATCACCTTCTGCATAAGGTGATGCAGTTATACGAGTTTTATAAGGTAAAGTAAGATTTGCTATAAAAGTGAAAAATTAAAAACGAAAATTATCCCTTATTTTTTTTAATTCAAATAAATTGTAAAGTTCTAATATAAAACTATCCTTTTTCTGGTGCAACGCGGCAAGAAGAAACGTAGCTAGGCTTGATTTTTCATTAAACCAATATGACATTTGTTAGCCTTGGAAGAAAAATCTCCTCTATCCTGTAGCACATCACTTGTAAAGTACAATCGGAAATATTTTCAAATGGAATCATAATCAGTTGTATGTTTCCGCTTGAGTCCATAGTTTTAGTATCCAAAAGAGTTTCATCTAAATCTAAAACACACAATACAATTTACTGTGCTTTCAGTAGGTCTTTCTTATGTTATTAAATTATACATTCCTGAAATACTTACCAAAATCACTAGAAGTACTGGATTGAGTGAGGCTTCGAATAAATTGGCTTACCGTTAATGAATTTGTAAATTTTTTCTTCTAAGTGATTGACAGATCGCTTGTTTTTTTTCTCTTGCTCAATTGCTAGTTGTAAAAGCATTTGACATGTTGATGCATCTTCCTAAAACATGAACTACATAAATTTTAGTTTAGCCAAAAATTTATTTTAAACTTTATTCTTGATGTCAGATTAGTAAATATTAGAATTTCGTAAAACACCTCTATTATTGGTTTCATGCAGTCCAGCAAAATGGTCACGGTTATTGCACTAATAGGGTTAGTGAAAATCACGTAGTTCATTTACAACACGTTTGCCTGAACATGTTTAACATGACAAATTCTGTAGTAAGTGTGAATTCCTCGTATATTTAATATTCGAGGCTTTCAGAGAATTATAAAAGAAATAACATCGAATGGTAATATATGAAAGTCTCGTACTTCAGAATTACGAGTTTATCAAGAGTCATCAGCATCGTGTAATAATAATCTAACCTATTCATTAGGTTTTTCATGGGTATATATGATTTTGGTGCAGTTACTTTATGTAAAGTAAACAATTCTTACAATTAGAAAACATAATATAACATGAATTCTTACCCTTAAAAATACACCATTTACTAGTAATGTAACAAAGAGCTGTATCATCAGAAGAGCACAGAAATACAGGGTAAAATCTCAAGTCTAACAAAAGTAAGCAATTTTTTATGTGCACTTTAAATTTTTTTAAGGTTTGTATTCTTTGATATCCGATGTTTGGTATATTAAAACTCTTATCTGTGTATTGTGTTGGAGTGAGAAAATAAATACTTTCTTTCTTTACTTTTTTCTTTCATAGATGTCAGCGCAAAGTTTTATTATGTTTTAATCAGCTGAAACATGTGAAATATGAGTATGTCTTTTATAAAAACTGACTTATAAGGGTTTTATTCTCCGTCAGTTAATAGATTATTTTAGCGGCATTTTAATTTTCCCGCGTTGTAGGTTTAAAGTAATTTCTATGTATTACATTTCTTACAAGTGACGATGAGGTTTTAATTTTACCTGAAAGGAATTATTAAGATGTTCAAGCTTTAATGGCTTATGGAGCAAGGCATTAATTTTACTTAATTGTCAAAAATAATATAAAAGATCAACTGTATTGTTTTCCGTGGGGGAATGGCATCCTCATCGGCATCAGCCACTGTCCCAGATGGGATCGTGGGTGATGTACCATCCTCGTCTTGTGCTGCAACTTCTAAGGGAGTGGCAGGGCAAGGGGAGGAAGCCACCTTCCCTTGTCACTATTCCAGTGACAAGGGTAGAAAACCTTTTCCCCCTCTTGGTTTGGCCCTGAAATTGAGAGTAGCTACCTATCCCTTCCTTTCCTGATGGTCCCATCCCTACTTTACCAACAACCCCAGACTAAGGTGTTATGCGACCCGTGCTGAGAGTCTCGTGGCACTGGTGGTATATTCAGTGTCTACAACGGAGCCTTCTGGGAACCAGGGGACACCCAGTCGTAATTACCCTTATCTTCCTAATCGGGTCACTGGGAAGATGGACCGCAAATACCCGGTTCTCGTGGGATCAGAATGGAGAATGAACTAAACCAAAACAAAACCAAAACTGAAACTCAAGAGGTAAGCGAAACTCAACCAGAAGAGCTACCGATTGAACAACTAAGAGTGTCTGAGATGACCCCAATGGAGGAAGACAGACTTCTCTTGTCAGAAGGCGAAGTTCGGCTGGAAGAGCCAAAAAAAGAAGCGGCTCTCGAGAGGCGAACTACGAAAGCGGAGGATAGAAGAGGCTATCGCTAGAGGTGAGCCGATAATCCCCCGGAAAGAAAAGCAGAAGAGGTGGGAAGAGAAAAACCGAGCTCTGATGAAAAAAACAACGAAGCCGGTTCCTCAAAAGGGAACTTGGTTGTTGTTGGGGCCTCAGAGCAAGGGAAAACTCATTCCGCACCAGCCCAAAAACAACAAACCCCAAGCTATGCAGGTGTGAAGAGGCAGCGATCGCAGCTGACACCTGAAGAACAAGCAAAGGGAGGGGAGAAAAGAAGGAAGGGGCATGATGGAGGTGGCACTAAGAAGACACCCGAAACATATGCCGAAAGGATCTCTGTGGAGAAGCTGGCTATTGTCCGGCTCGAACACCCAGAAGTGAAGCTATCGACGGAAGAAGCCAACAACCTGAAGAAAGTGCTGGGCAAACGCGCCTTTAAGGGCAAAAACGTTAGGATGTCCAGCTGTCATGTTGAAGGTAGAGCGATAGTGGTCGGCTGTGTTAACACAGAAACAAATGTGTGGCTAGAGAAGCAGGTCCAGGAGCTGAGTCCTTTCGAAGGGGTTCAGCTGAAAATGGGCCCAGCTAAAAGTCTGGTAAGGATGTTTAAAGTATCCACTTTTATCCCTAAGGACATCGAGGTGGACAGCAAGCAAGAGCTGTTCGAAGCCCTCAAAAACCAGAATGACCTTGACACGGATCAATGGACTGCTGTTGGAGGGAAATCTAGTACCAACGGCGAATTCCTGGTCCTTCATGTGGACGAAGACTCCCTGAAGAAGCTGAAGACTCTGGCGATGCGCCCATTTTTGGGCAGTGACAGGATCACCTTCAAGCTGCAGGGAGGTAATGATCAATAGTGGATGACAGCGGTGCTCCAGATAAACTTACACCACAGCAGAGCAGCTACGGCAAACACTCTGCCAGAAGATCCTGGCTGACGACATAGGCGTGGTCCTGATCCAAGAACCATGGACCATTGGCAGCCGTGTGATGGGGATGAGCACCGCTAAAGGTAATTTGATATATGATTCTGGCAGTAACAACCCTAGAGCATGTATATATGTCAGTAACAAAATCAAATCACTAAAAATGGCACAAATGTGTTCTAGAGACACAGCCGTGACAGAGGTTCACTTGCAGACAGGTGATGGCAACATCAGAATCCTGTTTGCATCAGTTTACCTCCCATACGATTCTCCAGAACCACCGCCAACTGCGGAGATGAGGCGGATTGTGGAGTTCGGAACCCTTACGCGGAGGCACCTGATTGTCGGTTGTGACGCGAATGCCCACCACACCGCTTGGGGGAGCAGCAACATCAACAATCGGGGTGAGTGCCTCTTGAATTTCATAGTAGAATCTAACTTAGTTATTATGAATCAAGGCCGTAAACCTACTTTTGTACAAAGAAGAGGTACAGGGGTAAGAGAAGAGGTCTTAGATATAACTCTGACTAGCAACTATATTGCAACTACAGTTTTAAACTGGAGTGTGCTAGATGAAGCATCTGCTTCAGATCATAAGTATATCTCCTTTGACATGAGGTCGTATAAAATAAAGGAGACCTATAGAAACCCAAAGAAAACAGATTGGGTAGCTTTCAATGCAGAGCTAAAAAACAATCTAGTAAGGGAAAATGGGTATCAGGGGCAAGGGGTCGAGGACATGGCGAACTCTTTGAAAAACGCCATGATAGAATCGTACCACAAAGCCTGCCCCGTGATTGAGAAAAACTCAAGGAAAAAAAGCATGTTGGTGGAACCAGGGGCTGGAAACCTTGAGGAAAAACCTTCGCAGAGCATATAATACATGCAAACGTGCAGGGAACTGGGATAGGTACTCTGCTGCCCTAACAGAGTACAATAAAGAGGTGAGAAGAGCTAAGAGAAACTCGTGGAGAGAATTCTGTCAGAGTATTGATAAGGCTCCTGACTGCGCAAAACTCCAAAAAGTCCTAGCTCGAAGCCCCACAAATGCGGTGGGTACTATACTTAGGGAAGATGGGACTCACACCAAGGATCCTGAGGAGACTCTTCAGTGTTTACTGAATACACACTTCCCAGGATCGTTTCAAACCAGTGAAACAGTTGTTAGTGAATGGCGGCGAGAACCTAGAGATAGCTCGTCTAAGGTGGACTGCAACTGTGCAAAGACTGTCATCAACTACTTAGGGATAAAACGGGCCTTGGAGTCTTTTAAGCCGTTCAAATCACCAGGTACCGATGGCATTTTTCCCGCTTTACTGCAGGAGAGTGGGGACTTGGTGATACCCCTGCTCCTACGACTGTTTAGAACTAGTCTAGCGACAGGAGTCATACCCTCAACTTGGAGGACCTCTAGGGTTATATTTATCCCGAAGCCAGGCAACCCTCCTATGAGGTTGCAAAGGCTTATAGACCAATAAGCCTAACATCATTCTTTGTCAAGACCATGGAGAAGGTTCTGGATAGGCATTTAAGGGACACAGTCCTCATCAATCGTCCCTTACATCCAAATCAACATGCCTATCAGAAAGGTAAATCTTGTGAAACAGCCCTACACTGTCTGGTTGGCAAGATTGAGCAAGCTATTGAACAAAAGGAAATAGCTTTAGCAGTGTTCCTGGACATAGAAGGAGCTTTTGATAATACGAGTACTCACTCTATAGTGTCTAAGCTTACATCCAGGGGTACGGAGAAAACTGTTGTTAGGTGGATAAGTAACATGCTTAAGAGCAGAAGAGCACAGGCATCTCTGTGCGGAATCACAAGAGAGGTCAAAACGCAGCGAGGATGTCCACAAGGAGGTGTATTATCACCAAGCCTGTGGAACATAGTTGTGGATGACTTACTCTGGACTCTGAATGAACAGGGTATGTATGCTCAAGGCTATGCAGATGATGTTGTTATACTCATAAGAGGTAAGCATATGGTAACGTGTCTGGAAATGATGCAGAGAGCACTGGCCATTGTGGAGCGATGGTGTGACGAAGAAGGACTTGTAGTAAATCCTTCGAAGACCGTCATGATACCATTTACAAGAAGAAGGAAACTGGAAATCACACAGCCAGTCCTATGTGGGGGCCAGATACAGTTAAGCAGGGAGTTCAAATATCTAGGTGTCAAACTGGATGATAAACTCACCTGGAATTGTCATCTGGAATACATAATCAGACGATCTCAGACTACATTGATGATGGTGAGACGTGCAGTAGGATGCACATGGGGGCTTAGACCCGACATGTCACACTGGCTGTACACCAGAGTCATTAGGCCAATGATGGTGTATGGCTCAGTGGTATGGTGGCCAAAAGTCCAACAGGTGACTGCCGCAAAAAACCTGTCAAAGGTACAGCGGTTGGCATGCTTGGGGACAACGGGTGCCATGAGAGGAACACCAACCGCTGCTATGGAAGTAGTGCTAAATCTCCCACCCCTAGACATATTCGTCATAGGAGAGGCTAGGATGGCTGCCTACAGACTGAAGTGCAATGGGAACTGGCATTATCACCATGCTAGTAAGCACTCCAAGATCGTTGACATTCTCAAACTGGATATTCTAGAAATGATGTCTGACAGAATGGCAAAGGTTACGGACTGGGAAAACCCATTTCAAGTCAACATTGTTGAGAGGAAGGAATGGTCAAAAGGTGAGCCTGACTACATGAAGAAGGCTCTAACCTGGTACACGGACGGGTCAAAGACTCTGAAGGATACTGGGGCAGGGGTCTGGGGAGCCAGACCGAGGGTTAACTTAAGCTTTAGCCTAGGTAAACTGGCAACTGTCTTTCAGGCTGAAGTTACAGCCCTTGCAGAATGTGCAAGAGTTAATGTGGAAAGGGGCTACAAAGGCAAAAACATCTACATTAACTCGGACAGCAGGGCTGCTCTGCAGGCCTTGGCCAACCATGACTGTAATTCGAAGGAAGTCTGGGAATGCCATAAGGTCTTGAAATTGCTGGCGAAAACCAATAAAGTTACTCTAACTTGGGTGCCTGGACATAGAGGAATCACAGGAAATGAAGGGGCAGACGGTTGCGCTAACTTGGGAGCCAACCGTCTTCTTACCGGTCCTGAACCAACGTGTGGGGTCTCATATAACTTAGCACGTAGATCAGTTACCAAGTGGATGGCTAACAAACACCTACAACATTGGAGAAACACTGAGGGGAATGTACAGGCAAAGCGGATGCTCAAGGGACCATCAAGGAACATTGCAGCAGATGCCCTTAGAATGAGTAGAACGGAGATCAGAAAGGTGACTGGTTTTATTACAGGTCATTGGATATTCCGAAGTCACCTGAACAGAATAGGTATTCCAGTTCAGGAAACACTGTGCAGGAAATGTGGCGAGGCTGACGAAACAGCCAAGCACGTCATATTTGAATGTCCGGCATTACAGAGCAAACGCTCAAGATCCCTAGGTGTTCTTATGCATACGGAAGAGGGGTTGGAACAGGAAAGCATTGTTCAGAAGATCTCATGGTTTTGTAAAGGCCTGGGATTTGATACAGCTTAAACCTGGGAGAGGGTGCACAATAAGCCGGATGGCTGAGAGGAAACTACCAGGCCTAGGAAACCTGGCCCTCTGTAAAAAAAAAAAAAAAAACTGTATTGTTGTTTTCTTAAATGCGATATAAGTGGAATCAAAGGAAATGCTTATTCTGTCAATCTAAAATTGTTTGCACTCCAAATTCTTTGTTTCATCCACTATTCACTATAGTAACTTTCTTGCGAAGACAAACATTATTGAATGTTTGCTACGTAGTTCATTGCAGTTATTTAATTCTGAAACCTTTCCTAAAGTATTAAATAATTGTCATATGAAGTGTATTTAAACTGTCAGCACGAGGCATTGAGAGTACATTTTTGACAGTTGAAGCCATTATATAATAGTTTCAAGTGATTGCTACTGGTAACCAGCAGTGTGCGTACACAAATCTGCATGGGCAAGCACATTCTTACTCTATGTATTACCTTAAAATTTGTAATGTAAAAATATTTACAAGAAGCATTATTTGTATATATACTAAACTAAGTCATTGACTTGTAAATTGATCTTTATAGTTAATATTTTCCAAATTGATGAACTTTGTTACCAATTTACAAAACCATTGATTTATGGAATGAAATAGAGAATTTATAGGCGTTACTTAAAAATGATGGTCTGCAACAGGAAGTTACATCGAATGATTATATTGAAAAGTTGCAAATTTATTTATTTATTTTCATGATACTAACCTAGGCACTAAATTAACACAAAAATACTGCATTAGAATGCCTGTGCTCTCAAAAATGGCTCTTTTATACTGCCATGTATTCACAGGGTTCCCTCTCAAATATGTACTGGAATCTGCTGGAGTGATCAGACTTATATTTTCTACATCGATGTTTTGGTGGAGTTTAACTCTATTTCTTCTAGAACTAGGGTTTGGTTGTTTTGAAATTTACATGAAATTCGTGCAAAATCCTTCAGTAATAATCTCTGAAATAGAATCTACCACTTCTATTCTTGCTTTAAGTCTGATCGAAGGAAGTGCACTGTTAATGGGACTGACTATGTTCATTAATTACGCCACAAAATATCCTCAGTATCTAGAGGTCTACAATCTTCTAGAAAAGTTCGATCAGACTTTACAACTAGTAACACCTGAGTACTGTAACACAGTAAAGTTACCGATCATCATCCCGTCCACGATTGCCCCAGTAGTATTTGAAGGAATAGATATGTATTTGACATCACAAAAAGAAGAACATGAATTAATTGTAAGGAGAATTATGGCATATATCGTTATAATTTTGGTATACTGCGGACGAACTGGTATGTTAATCCTCTTCAACCAAGTTGCCTATAGCATGGCCAAAAGATTCAAGCTCATTAACGTCAGGATCAGAGAAGTAGTGATCAGCGAGAGGCTTAGACACTCTATACTAAGCCAGAATCCAACGATTTGCAACCACAGACTTAGCTGTATCTCCTGTAAGAAGACGAAGCCTCTCATGAGCGCCTACCATACGTTATGTGACGCCATGAATGAAGCCAATGGTTTTTATGGCAACTTACTGCTGACCTACATACTTTTTACATTTATAGATATCACGGAATTATTGTACTTATTTATATACTTTTTTCAAAACGTAGACAAAATTGTCCTTTGTAGTATCGGAGCTGCTATCTTTTTCCGACGCCAGTTTCCTGATGCTGGTCGCTGTGTCTAGCTCTGGTGTCTCCGAGGCGGCCGGCGAGACTGCATCGCTCATCCGCAAGCAGATCAACATGGAAATGAGCTCGGATCTGAGGGAACAGTTAAAGTCAACTTTGCTGCAGTTGTTAAACAAACGCGTGGAATTTTCTTCAGCGGGATTTTTCCAGATCAATAAAAATACTATAACTTCGATTACTGCAGCTGTGACGACATATCTAGTGATCATGCTTCAGTTTCAGTCACAATTCTCGTAGTCGCAATCTTGGACTTGTCTGTTTAGTAGATTACCACTTTACATGTATAATTCTACACTGAAATGTACAGTTTACTATACGTTTCGTGTGTGTTGTGTGTCACTATTTTCCCACACGTTAATATTAGACCTCTTCAGCAACAAAATATTCCTTAAATATGTTTTTGCTTGAAATGATATTCACTACATTGAGTATTTTATCGTGATTGATAAATGTTTTGCACGCCCTATCTTTATCCAAAATTACCTGTTTTGTGAAAAATATATAAAATCCAACTTTTCTTTTCAAAACCTTACTTCAAATGAGTCAAAGTGAGCCATAACATTGTTTTATAATGTACACTTTGTATAACCCAGTTACTACCATTCATAACAACTATACTTTTTGTATTATGTGAAATTAACACTTGAATAGTTTTAAAGATGGAAATAATTACGAGGATTTAGCTTAGAAAGGTTAATACAATAAAGTATTAATATTCAGCGAACAATAAATGTTGTAAGAAATAACTTCATACACAATTGAAATAAGATATATTGTATATATAATAAGATGTATTTTAAATAAAATGTGTTAAATCTATTTAAGACTGTTTTAAATTTTTTACCATTACGAGATCTGTATTTTTTTAATGATGACTAAAATATTATAATCATAGTGATATAAGATAGGACACATCTAATCGCGTCGTTTAAAAAGTAAATTTAAAATCAAGACAAATATACCAATGATATAAAAAATTTATAAAGTAATGTTAAATTATGTAAATTTTTACCCTAAGTAAAACAATAAAAAAGTCCAGTTTACAACTTGCTATCTGAGAAGAAACGAAATCGATTTAATTAGTGTTTATATTAGTGAGTTAGATGGATGTCCAATGTGCGACTGAGTTTGTAATCTTATTATACTAACTGTCCTGTTATCTGTCATCCCGCCGTAAAAGTTCAATCATATTCGTTCAAATAGAGTACAGACAAAAGACGTTCTCTGGAGAGTAACGGACCGTATGAGGTTAGTGTTAGGTTAAGAGAGTTAGATGGAGGTAAGCTGCGTTGTAGGTCTCTCCATTTCGAGATTGAGATTGTAATCTGATATCACTAATTGTGCTGTTATCTGTCATAACGCCGTAAAATTTTATTCCAAATAGAGTATACAGACAAGACATTCTCTGGAGAGTAACGGACCGTACGAAATTAGTGTTAGGATGAGAGTGTTAGATGGATGTAAGCTGCGTCGTATGTCTCTCCATTACGAGACTGAGTTTTGTAATCTAATTACACTAACTGTTCTGTTATTTATCATTTCGCCGTAAAAGTTCAATCATATTCGTTCAAATAGAGTACAGACGACACAAGCCGTTCTCTGGAGAGTAACGGACCGTATGAAGTTAGTGTTAGGTTAAGAGAGTTAGATGGAGGTAAGCTGCGTCGTAGGTCTCTCCATTTCAAGATTGAGTTTGTAATCTGATATCACGAATTGTGCTGTTATCTGTCATAACGCCGTAAAAGTTTATTCATATTCGTCCAACTAGAGTACAGACAAAAGACGTTATCTGGAGAGTAACGGACAGTATGAAGTTAGTGTTAGGTTAAGAGAGTTAGATGGAGGTAAGCTGCGTCGTAGGTCTCTCCATTTCATGATTGAGTTTGTAATCTCATATCACTAATTGTGCTGTTATCTGTCATAACGCCGTAAAAGTTTATTCATATTCGTCCAACTAGAGTACAGAAAAAAGACGTTATCTGGAGAGTAACGGACAGTATGAAGTTAGTGTTAGGTTAAGAGAGTTAGATGGAGGTAAGCTGCGTCGTAGGTCTCTCCATTTTCATGATTGAGTTTGTAATCTGATATCACTAATTGTGCTGTTATCTGTCATAACGCCGTAAAAGTTTATTCATATTTCGTCCAACTAGAGTACAGACAAAAGACGTTATCTGGAGAGTAACGGACAGTATGAAGTTAGTGTTAGGTTAAGAGAGTTAGATGGAGGTAAGCTGCGTCGTAGGTCTCTCCATTTCATGATTGAGTTTGTAATCTGATATCACTAATTGTGCTGTTATCTGTCATAACGCCGTAAAAGTTTATTCATATTCGTCCAACTAGAGTACAGACAAAAGACGTTATCTGGAGAGTAACGGACAGTATGAAGTTAGTGTTAGGTTAAGAGAGTTAGATGGAGGTAAGCTGCGTCGTAGGTCTCTCCATTTCATGATTGAGTTTGTAATCTGATATCACTAATTGTGCTGTTATCTGTCATAACGCCGTAGAAGTTTATTCATATTCGTCCAACTAGAGTACAGACAAAAGACGTTATCTGGAGAGTAACGGACAGTATGAAGTTAGTGTTAGGTTAAGAGTGTTAGATGGATGTAAGCTGCGTCGTATGTCTCTCCATTACGAGACTGAGTTTGTAATCTAATTACACTAACTGTTCTGTTATTTATCATTTCGCCGTAAAAGTTCAATCATATTCGTTCAAATAGAGTACAGACACAAGCCGTTCTCTGGAGAGTAACGGACCGTATGAAGTTAGTGTTAGGTTAAGAGAGTTAGATGGAGGTAAGCTGCGTCGTAGGTCTCTCCATTTCAAGATTGAGTTTGTAATCTGATATCACGAATTGTGCTGTTATCTGTCATAACGCCGTAAAAGTTTATTCATATTCGTCCAACTAGAGTACAGACAAAAGACGTTATCTGGAGAGTAACGGACAGTATGAAGTTAGTGTTAGGTTAAGAGAGTTAGATGGAGGTAAGCTGCGTCGTAGGTCTCTCCATTTCATGATTGAGTTTGTAATCTCATATCACTAATTGTGCTGTTATCTGTCATAACGCCGTAAAAGTTTATTCATATTCGTCCAACTAGAGTACAGACAAAAGACGTTATCTGGAGAGTAACGGACAGTATGAAGTTAGTGTTAGGTTAAGAGAGTTAGATGGAGGTAAGCTGCGTCGTAGGTCTCTCCATTTCATGATTGAGTTTGTAATCTGATATCACTATTGTGCTGTTATCTGTCATAACGCCGTGAAAGTTCATTTCAAATAGAGTACAGACACGAGACGTTCTCTGGAGAGTAACGGACAGTATGATGTTAGTGTTAGGTTAAGAGAGTTTAGATGGAGGTAAGCTGCGTCGTAGGTCTCTCCATTTCAAGATTGAGTTTGTAATCTGATATCACGAATTGTGCTGTTATCTGTCATAACGCCGTAAAAGTTTATTCATATTCGTCCAACTAGAGTACAGACAAAAGACGTTATCTGGAGAGTAACGGACAGTATGATGTTAGTGTTAGGATAAGAGAGTTAGATGGAGGTAAGCTGTGTCGTAGTTGTCCCTATTACGAGACTGAGTTTGTAATCTGATTACACTAATTGTCCCGTTATTTGTTATCCAGCTGTGAAAATTCATTCAGTGTCGTCCAAAGATGGATTTATTTCTCATACGAGAATTAAATAAAATGTAGGTTACATACAAATTTAATATGAATTAGACCTTGGCCCCTAAATTATGAATTTAAGATTTACTCGCGTAAATATCAATGTGGTGATTATTCTTATTGAATATTATTACGTCACTTTTCAAGCTAAAAATAATAATGTTAGAATTATTCCATTGAGGTATTATTTATTATAAAGCTAAGTTTTGCGAGATCGTACGGAAATTATATTCAACGCTACGAGTTATTTATTTTACGCAATTCACCTTCTTATATTAGTTACAAAGTAGACATACGACATATCGCATAACAAGCTTTGCTGAGGTGACATACAAAATATAAAGACTGTAGCTCATTTTAATAGACTACAAGTGTTACTTTGTTACACGTAAAAATTGCATATGCTTGTGATCAGTTGATTTACAAACTTATTTATTCTGCAATATAGTCGTCGCCATCGTGGTTATCCATTAGACCCACCTTTTCGCTACACATAGCGAAATCCCACGCACAATAATTGAATTCAATGCTCTTTGTATATAATTGAAGCTGTATGCATATTTGAAAATTATAAGTTAACTCGTTATAGGTATATCGTGCGTGGAGACAGAAACGAATTTTTTAGTTCATGGAGTGATAGGAATTGCAAACGCTTACAAATAAAAAGCTATAAAACTATACACAATAAATAAAAACTATTATAGCCATATTGAGTTTTAACTTTAGAACTAGAAAAAATAAAGCGAGGTAATATCGTAAAAAATATAATACAAAAGTATAAAACCTAAATAAATAATAACAAATAATAAACAATCGTTATTTATTATGTATTTATGGGCCTCAAACTAGCTGTCGTCACGCAAAACATTAGCTTAGAACACTTTGTTTGTATGTTAAGGACGATGAATAAATTAAAAAATAATAAGAGAATTTGAAATCATTAGCTATTTTTATTTTTTGAAAAGGTTGAGCACTATGTGTTTAAATTGATTCTTAATATCTTCTTCAGTTAAAAAAATAATACATAAACAAGCACTACAGTTTTTGAACAAAGTTCCATTTTTGATCATTTAAGAGTATTCTTGTTTAGTTTAAAACATGTGAATACTAACAAAAGCATATGCCTCTCGGGATGTTGTACATAAACCACCAACTAACTTTATATCAGCTGATTGGATATACTGTTCTCTGTCCTACTTAATACCAACGAATTAATTATTAATAGTGCTTTGTTCATAAAGTGCTTTAGAGAAATGTTTTAACATGAAAGTGCATTGCATCAATTAACAAAACAAAATGTATTATTCTGGTTATTTAGACTTTATCATACAATTCAATTTCAATAAAACAATTTTTAATGTGTGCACGTGGTACTAGAATTGAATTCTTTGTTATCGTGGATAGGCACAATTACAGCAGTTTAAAAACACGCTGGGATCGAGCGCTAAAAGGTCTGCATGATCCAAATACTCCATGACTACAGTTCCAGGTAACGTGTGAGCACAGAGAGCCCGTATGACTATTACAAAAAACGGAATCTTAAATCAATACGTACATATTATTCGGTTTTCTACTTAAAACGCATAACAGTTTTATTGCATTTACAAATTTGTACACTGATAATCGTCAGAGAAATGAAACCATCACTTAACATCTTATCATATTACCTCAAAGAAACCACTTAATTCTACATAATTCTTTGGTAAGTCACGTAAGAAGAGGACCTTTATTTTCTTATGTCCCTAAATTGATGATCCAGTACTTACCTTAACCATTTATGATATGACTAGCGGGCCCGGCGCGCTTTGCTGCGCATTTCAATAATTTTTTGCAAAAGTTGCCCGCGGCTTCGCACGCAATTTCCCGTTGAAAACAGTACACTATATTCACTTATTCTTTTTCTATCACATTCTAAACATTGCTGAGATAATTGATAGTCGTTCCATCGTGAGCCTCTTGGGCGTATTATGAAGGTATGTACCATATTCCTGCCTCTATCTAGCTGTTACCCACGGCTTCGCACGCAAATCTTAAGAACCGAAGTCCTTATATTACTTAGTAAAATTTTTTTTTTTTACTATAATAAATTTTAGATTAAATTAGTTATATCTCCGATGCCACGATTGAGCTTGCTTTGTTGTCTCGATCGAGAGAATATGTACACACGGAGTTTTGAGAACCATACTTCTGTCAAAAAAAACAACTAAGGTTGATTTTATAAACATTCTTTATATTTGTAGCCAACGTAAGATAGTAATTATGATATCTGCATTACTCTTCTGATCAAGCATGAGCATGGTTTATATTAAATAAATATTGCAGTTAAAGGTGAATTTTTACGTCAAATTTGAATTGTATTATCTGGATAGTAAAGTCTATGTTTAACAGTGATTGCAAAAACAGTTTAAACAAAATTTGTCGTTTCTCTTAAGCTTACTCTATGCTTTAAAACTATAAGGTGTAATATATGTTTACAAAGAACAGCTGATTAAAAATTTGAAAAGACGTTAACATATGTTTGCTGCAATGCATTTCTTATGGGTATTTCTGTAACCAGTGGGGCGGAATCCTGAATCGGGAAAGGGATGGGCATAGCTTATAAACCTTCTCCGTGGAAAAATACATATACGTACAAATTTTCATCATGATCGGTCCAATAGTTCACGATTCCATAAAGGACAAACATACAAACATTCATTTTTTATATATATAGATTATAAGGCTGAAACTGTAGGAACGTATAGTACTATTTCATTCTTAAGTCATGAGATGTTTGTCATTACAGTTGTCGTTGGCTGTGGTTTAGCAAAGTCTTTCTCTAAAAGACTGGACATAATTGTATTTCTTTTTGTATGACTGTCAACATAATATATTGAAGACAAATCTACATATAAATTTAAGATTTTGCTTGTAGCTTCATTAATATATAACAAGTAACTGAGTTTGATTCTTGTGCATATTACTCAGCAGCATTTTGCTTATTTTTATATGTTTCTAATAGGTAAATAGCAGAAGAATAAATTAATATGTAAGCAAATTAAGTATAATTGTAGATGGTTTGAAAATGTGGCATATTTATTCACATCATAAAATGAAAAAATTATAGAGTAAATAAGAAACTTTAAGATTAGTTCACAAGGATTGGTTTTAGGCCACTCCTGTGTAGTATTATCTTCCCTAGCTGACCGCTATGTTTATTATTTAAACAACGCAATGAAACCTAAACAAAAAAATGTTATACATTATTTTGCAGGCTATGTGAAATAAGATTTCATTTTTATATTACAGGTTTTGCATGACTCTTCAGTTTCTACGTAGATAAGGATAAATTGTTCCATATATCATTTTAGTGTCAATTTCATTTCTTTTTGATCTTATCTGTCTCTCTATCTGTATGCAGCTCATCCAAGAATAAAATGAGCAAGAGATTTGAAGTTTTGCATACAATTTCAAAGTAAGCAAAACGTGCTGAGACGTTGTCGTACCTAGGTCATATTTTAATGAGTTAAATAAACCGATACAGCTTAGTATTCAAGGTTAAAAAAATGTAGGGAAAGATATAACGTACAGATGGAAAGCTATTTCCGTATTAATATTAAAGCGTATTATGAATATAGCTCTTCCTTGTACCAAGAGAACCATGTATATTAGTTATTATCATATTGTTAATTATCATATGTATAATAATCATTAAGTTTCAAGTTTCTGGAATATCTCTATCGCACAAACAAGCATACAGATGGAAGAGATCTTTTGACCATTTACCCTGTAGTAATTCGTGTTTTCATACATGTACATAATTTCAATTCTCTGGGATATTTCTACCAAGAGTTATAACATTGATAGATGAGAGACGGTCGGACAAGGAAATTATTTCAAGAAGGTCCTGTCGGGTCCTTTAGACAACTTATGAGGTCACACTTTAATATAAATCTAGTTGAATGGAACAATTCTAGATCCGGGTAGTTAGGTTTATTCACTCTAAACCGAGTAGAAACTCACAAACTCACCAAAATATCAATTGAAAGCAGAATTAACTTTTTCTGTATAAGACACTTCAGATTCTAATTTCGTATCGTGCAAAGTCAAGCGTAAACATAATTGATCAGGTAAGTGCCTCAACTGTGTAAATGAATACTCAAAGGGAGGACGTACCCACCTCAGAAGATAATTAAATTACTTAACGTTTTATGTGTTAACGGTTTACAAGGATAGCCCCATGGGTCCTTCGAAATAGGGTTCCCCCGTGAGTTACTTTAATTGCGGTACACGACTAAAGCCAAACCTACCTCTTAGTTACTTTTACTGTTATAGTGAATTTATTTTATAAAACAACCTATATATGTTAGTTTAAGACTTTCTTTGGAAGTATGCACTAAAAATACATTTCACGAGTAACGAAATAGAAAAGCACGAATTGGTCAAGGTTTGATAACTAGAAAGTTGACATAGTTAAGATTACTAGAAATCTGTGTCAACCTGTTAGTTGCAACAACATAATAAGCAACAAAGAATAACTCAGATGGCAAAAAAAATTAAATCGACCAAAGTATTTTGTAATGTTAGGTGAAAAAAATGTTTCCCTCAGTCCAATAAATACTCACAAATAGAAATTCTGAGGGAAATAATTAAACTTTTATTATGCTTAGTTGAAGCTTAAAGTATTATTTGTGTTCATGTTTGATTCCTCTATTGTTTACCGAATACAGAAAAGGTTCAAATTGATCTGTACCACAAACATTTACTAAAAATGTAATAATTTCTTTTATTTTAAAAACGTAATTAAATAGTTACGATATATGAATGTTTCTTCATATCTGATTATGTAATACTAAATAACTCATTCCAAATAAATTAAAATAAAGGGGATTATTATTTTATGATTAGTATTACATATGATCTATGTGCAATAGGAACTATTAAAAAGCATAAAATCACCACTGACAAATACAACAGTATAAATAGAACATCTTTGAGGATGAACATGTTAAGTCACAGTTCTTCCCTGAGATGCATAATAATTTTCTTTGTCAAAACTTAAAGCTCAGTTATATTCAATATTGAACACGGTAATAGAATTGCAATATATAATGTGTATGTGCACAAATTTTCTATCAATATTCAAACATGTTATAACGAATATCTTCTAAAAATTTTAACAGTTGACAATTTTTTCACTATAATTTAAATTAAATAATATCAAGAGTGGTATTGTAAACCTAAACTGAATTTTTTTAAAAATTTTATCTACTTTGATTAAACGAATAATTAATAATGTCTTTTTTTAATCAATTCTGTGTTAGATTATAATATTGCAGCTGCGAAAAAACTCCATTAAAAAACTTGTTTCTGTTTAAAATATATTTATTTTATTTACGGTAAGAATGAAGATATTAAAATAATTTTTTTAATTATTATTGTTTTACCGAATAATAAACCCATTAAAATTATAACAATGATAGGTTTTAAATGTTCGTAAAACTTTTATAAACAAACAATCCCCTATTTTACATAAATACTTTTGCAGTTACCAAAGTCCACCGCTTTAACCAATAAAAGATGAGACATTATCCGAGCCCCTTTGATGTAAAGAAGTGTAAACTCAATTTAGCAAACCAAAGGACCACAAAGAGAAAGTGTGAATATGTTGTAATAGCAGGACAGCAGATTAATTTATAAATAATTACGATTAAGGTTGTGTACCTATGGATAATTCCATCCATAGGTACACAAAAAAGTTGTATTTATGACAAATAGGAATATATCTTATTAAACCAAAACATCTATTATCTTTTTTATAGTTTTAAATGATTTTGTAACATTTAAATACAAATTTGTCTTGTAAACACACATTTAATTTAATTACAATGGGAAAATATTACCTTATTTTATGTATAATAATAATCACTACTTATTGTGTATCGTTAAAGGTAGCCGAAGGTACTGTCAGGGGTTTTTGAATATGTCTGTAAAATTCCAAGTTATATTTTATATGACATGTTGAACATATTCCAGTCCACATTAAAGGTGCCGATAGCGAAGGATAACTTCCCGTGCCAGTTGGCCGAACCCCAACATTCAGTGGAGCCATCCCATCGTTATTTTCCGTTATAGGTTTTAAAGCCAGAATTTGTTTGAGTTCAGTTTTATTTCTATTTTATTTATTTATCAGCTCTTTTATAAGTCGTGGATGAAACAGTACATTTTGATAAATATTACAAAAATGTGTTCAGAAATTAAACTAAGCAGATATCACTTGAAATGTTTTTTTTTTTTCATCTCGGCTTTACCTCTTTATTTTAACAGCTTAAGTCAGCATGAACATTATACAAATTTAATTATAATGATATGAGCTATGAAACAATACTTTTTCTCTTAATTAGAGCCCTTTTCTTGTCATCGGTCATCAGGAGGAGTTTCCAAGTCATTATGACAATTTAAATTATATGGTGCTTTTATTCAATCACACACCTAAAAGTGCTATGATAAATATTTTCAATATATATTTTGTATGAAATTAAAAACTATATTCAAACATTTAAAAGTACTTCTGAGTGAACGTATTTAAACTGTCGGCATTGTAATAAAACAACACAGTTGTTATCAGCTGTTTTCGTCCAACCATAAGTCAGGACTAGAGCTTAACTTTGACGTTTTGAAATGTATTTAGAACGCCCTTTACAATACCCCCCCCCCCGAAAGACAACTACAGTTCTAGCTCAAGTGTACGGTTATAAAAATCGTACTAAACAGTATGTGTGTAGTATTGCGGTGTTTATTTTAGTACATGTATCTTACTATTATAGAGCATGTTATATCTTAGAGTGATTTGCCAAAAGGTTTCAGAAATGTAAAAATGTGTAGAATTTGAGAAACTAGTGGATATTAAATAAAAAGTCAGACAATTCACAACATAAACACATGTACGTATAACTTTATAATTAATTGACTTAAATTAGCTTAAATTATAAATAACAATATTATACTGTTAGTATATAGTTTTTTATTTGACGTATTAAACTCATACAACGATTAAAGATGACCTTCCTTACGTCGATTTTTCACTGATTATGCATTTACGCTGTTGAAGTACTTGCATTAATAAAGAATTAAATGCAATCACGGAATGGCTTGAAATTTCAAAATATAAAGCATTTAATAATGCTCCATTCCTAGAAGTAAACTTAAATTTAAACTGACAATGTTTCAAAAAATTAAAAAGGTACATTTTTAAACAATGTGTAATATTATTTTTAGTATTGTTGTTGCGAGTAAATTAACAGACTTCGTATTTCTAAAACAATTTAATTATGGGATTCGGTTTTGATGCAAGTGGGTCTTTCTGGTATTGAAACGTGAACTATTTTCACAAAGTTGATTTTGCTAAGATACAAAAGAATATAAACCATTATGGATTAACACAGCCAACAGTTTTTTTTTTACAATTTCATGTGTTTAAAACAACTAGAACGAAATGTAATTCTATAGTAAAATCAAATTCTAAATTAGTACATGGTTTAATGTCATACATAATTGATTTTACACCTTAAAATTCCATTTCCTATTTAATAAAGAAAAAAATAGTATAATTTCAAAATTATCTATTAATATATTTGTGCATACATTTTATAGTGTTATAACAGGTTTTGCGAATCATATATCTTACAGTAGCGTAGAAAATGGTACGCTTGGAACAATCTATGCAGAAATGAATACAAAACTCTTTATGTATGCTTGAATGTATAAGAAACATTTTACAAAGTACTGGTTTGTGTAGCAGTTAAAACATTATTCATTTATTCTCATGGGAGATTACAGGTATTCAATATCTCAATTCTCGGTAACAAATTTGATATGAAAAAGTTTAAAAGTAAAATATTTTAAACATACGAGTACAAGTTTTTCTTTTAATGCACTATTGAGTTATAACTTAGAACCATTAAAACATTTGAGATACAAAAATGTTTAATTACAAAATGCTACCTAAAAATAAATATTAACTTCAGTTATTGAGTAAATTACTCACATTAGTATGGGTATTACATTAAAGATTACAAATTATACAAACAGAATAAGTTTCACGCATTTTTGGTGCATAAACGTGATGATGAGAGTTGTTCCAAATACGTATTATTATTCATTTCTATAAAATTAGAGTTTTATAAATTCAGGTTAACGTAACTTTGAGATCACATAATAAGCACGACATATAACAACACAGTTACTGTAATCAGGTTAAAAACTCAGTATCACATTGTAACTATGTATAACTTAGCTTACTTCTATGTATCCCTCTTATCCCAACCCTAACCTCGCTCTATCCGTTACACCTCAGAGAACATCTTTTACTTGATTTCTATCTGTAACACATTGAACCAACTTATACTGTGAAGCGACAGACACCGGCACAGTTTGTGTAATCAGACTACAGACTCTGTCTCACATTGGACAATTGTATAACACAGCTTACTTCCATATAACCCAATTATCCCAACCCTAACCTCACTCTATCCGTTACACTTCAGAGAACATCTTTACTTGATTTCTATCTGTAACAGACACCAGCACAGTTTATGTAATCAGACTACAGACTCTGTCTCACATTGGACAATTGTATAACACAGCTTACTTCCATATAACCCAATTATCCCAACCCTAACCTCACTCTATCCGTTACACTTCAGAGAACATCTTTACTTGATTTCTATCTGTAACAGACACCAGCACAGTTTATGTAATCAGACTACAGACTCTGTCTCACATTGGACAATTGTATAACACAGCTTACTTCCATATAACCCAATTATCCCAACCCTAACCTCACTCTATCCGTTACACTTCAGAGAACATCTTTACTTGATTTCTATCTGTAACACATTGAACCAACTTATACTGTGAAGCGACAGATACCAGCACAGTTTGTGTAATCAGACTTCAGACTCTGTCTCACATTGGACAGTTGTATAACACAGCTTACTTCCATATAACCCAATTATCCCAACCCTAACCTCACTCTATCCGTTACACCTCAGAGAACATCTTGTACTTGAACTCTATGTGTAACAATTTAGCCAGTTTTATTAACACTAAATTTGCGGTGCTAAAATCACAGGTATAATATTTTAAATTATTTATACTGAACTTCGTACGTCTACATTATAGGTACCGATAGCGAGGGATAACTTGCTGCACCAGTTGGCCGAAACCCAACATTCACAGGTGCCACCTCACCATTATCGTGATTCATATATTTTAAAGCCAAGTACTTGAACAGACTTAGTTTTTAAAACGGGTTTGGAGCAAAACATTAGAAAATATCAGAAAAAATAATTTTAACGGGTTTTCTTAACAAGAAGTTACACACGGCTTTTGTTCTATGGTTGGTTTTTCCTTATTTATTTTACCAAAGAAATAAATAGACATATATACGAATCTTAGAAGCTTACTTCTTTCAAAAGATAAGTATGGTGGGTCTTATAACAGGCTTTAAATTAACAGTGAGACTTAGATTGCATCTTTTTCTCTGATAATTGTATCGCAATACCAACCAAGCAATGCATACTTAATGTTTGCTAAACTTACATTATGTATGGGCTTAGAGCTATACAATAATTCTTTTTGTACAAATTTAGTTAGAATTTGCGATTCTTCAATAAACCATATTATTATTTAAGTTCTAAAAAAAGTATTCTTCCACTATCGAATAAGCCAGCAGAACAAAACGTGTATATTTCCTTTAAAAAGTACGAAAACTTGATCTATATACAACATATTAAAACAAATTATAAACATATGGAAAATTACAACAAACCATTATTGTATTTACATGAGATGATTCGTTACATACATTATCGAAGCTAATAAAAACAGGAAATAATTATTACCTTATCTACTTAAAATTTAAGTTAATGTTTAATATAAAAGATAGAAAACTTTCTGAAAAATAATTTTACTTTTAAATTCTTTACTGTAAGCCCACCTGTGTATCAATATGATACAGAGTTAAGCCCCGATTGCAAGAGTCTCAAGGTGATTTGGGAAATATTCTTGTTATCAAGAGACTCTCGTAGTTGAGGTAGGTGCTATCAAGACTGTGTAGCCTTAAATTCATGCCATCAAGGTCACTCTGATTTATCTATGTCCTTTATAGCAATTAATTTTTAGATTTATTCTTACCAGAAAGTTTTGTTTTACTACACTACAATAGAGTAGTGTACAGACCATTATTATTGTAACAAGCTGCTTAATTAATACTCACATTTTTTGTGTAAAACGTAGATGATTTTCTTTAGTACTACAATACTGTAACCGTTAAAATAAAGTTGCGAGAATAATAAATGAGTTCCGAGTTTGCTAAAACTACTATACTGTATTTTTTTAAACTAATTATCAGGTATTTTCATTTAATTTCAGACCTTTGTGATGTATACGGGATGTTTGTGAAACTAATTAACTTTTATTTGTTTTCGTTACCTACATGGATGTTATCCAAAGCAATATCAACCTCATTAATTAATTTCACAACACTTTCAGTCATACCACATACTTTATCATAAAAAACCCTTAAACTCTTACAGATTTAACAAAAGGTATGTGTCTTTTGATAAATATATATCACGATAGAATCTTCAGAATAGAATTGGTTTCAAGTCTAAGACCAACGCACGAAAAGTCGTTCCCCTCAAAAACATATGTTAGTAAACCGTGAGAATTGTACTCATTGAAAATGGCTTAGGTATAAGTATACAAAGGTATAGGTTCATAAAAAGTACATGTTCCATCGGAACTCGAACCAAAATCTCTTACGATCCGGGTAAAATTCATTAAATTTTTAATAATGGGATAATAATTTGTTACCACTACGCCACAAAGTCCTCACGTATTGTAATTCAGCTATTTTGTATTTGACTATTTCTGTGACAAAATGTGTTTTTAAAGTAAGTGTGATAATAAGACGTGAAAATGTAATTTAGTACTTTTATCTCTATTAAGAAAGAAACATTATAATATCACATAATATTATCTTCATACTCAATTCCTACCTTTTAATATATGTGATCTAGTGTATCGTTTCTAAATTGACCGGTAGCAAATATTTAAAACAATGGAATATAATGCATAATGAAATCTAAACAGATTTCTGTTTACTTATTTATGGAAACAATATTTCACAAGTACGTGTTACAGCCCCAGTAAAAGTCCTGCTAAAGAGTTAATGAGATGGATTTCTTTAATCTATTTATCAACAAATTAAAAAACATACAACGTAATAAGTAAAACTGTTTCGAATACAAAAACATCAAACCAAATCCATGTTATTATAACAGCATTGATATTCATTATATACATTAATGGATCTAAAAAGTACTGGCTCCGGTTGTTCCGAAAAGGTTTTTTATATTCATTAAAGTCAGAATTAAAAAAAACATTATTGCTTATTGCCGAACCCTAGTTTAAAGTAGAATATTCCGCTGCTGCATTCACGGAAACTAACGTACTTTCTACTAGGCAATTATCTGTAACTAAAAAAAAACATATGATTAAAGAAAGGCGTAAGAACCATATTGTCCTCTTTTTTCATCCTTATCCTTATATTAAAAAGGATATATTAAGAATTGTTGAAGTTCAAACACTATACTACAAGTACTACATTAAACCTTGCAATGGGTAATCATTAATTAATTGATTTCTATAGTATTTACATGTAATGTTCAACTCTGGCATTCATTTTGTATGAAATAATGCAGACCTTATACATCTGAGGCTTTGATGTATGTTAATTGCAGTGTAAACAAAACGATCTACGCTAAGATAAAGCATTCAAGGATGGAAGTAAAACAAAGCAGCAAGACGCAACATCATAAAGTATGCTATAAATCCAATTTAGTAACAACAAACTCTAACCACTTGCTAATGAAGCTCTCTGAAAAAAAGCAAAAACAGTTATTTATATGGCATCTGAGAAATAATATACGTGGAACATAACAATATTGTTCAATTAACATGGAGGTACACTATATATTCAAATAAGAATCTAAGATGGTGTAACACAAAAGGACGTGTCTTGTAACAAGTATACATTGAGGTTGAATGGAAGATTGTAAATAAGTTGCTCATTACATTAGGCTAAATGTATTACTATTTCGCATTTTAACATTAAATATGAATGTACTCTCCGTTTTTTATGAAACTATTATGTTTATGAAATTTGCTAACGCTCACGAACTCCCATGGAGTGACATGCACCATCATGAAACTCGATGGAGCTTGTATAAAAGGAAACTTCATGTAAAAGTTATTGTCTATGTTGTTGTACATCATATAGTGCTGTTGAGTTATTGCAATATTTATGAGAAATTGGACCACCAATAACAGTGCTAAAATTAAGGAAACCCCTTGTGTAGGGAAAGATAGATAAACCTTGACTGCGGCCGTTTGACAAAATAGTTCAATTACTGGTTCCCGTTAATTTACTAATTGCTATTACACTATCAAGTTATATAAACTGGATTCCATGAAAATTCCATAAAACTCATATACTTAAACTGAATAAAAATATATCAAGAATATAGCTTAAAGTTGTTACCCAAGATAAAACTAAAGAAAATTGGTTTTTATAAATATATCGGAGTTGTTTATTTTATATTATCCCGTATTTATAAAGATAATAGACACATATCAACTGGTTAGGATTACTGCTCACATTGAATTACAGCTGATTGGCCATATTACTTTATGCTGATAATAATCTAATTAAAGTAAAAAAATATTACAAATTAGAATATTTTTTAGGAAAGTTTCATTTAAAACCGTCTAGTTGGTCTAAAGGGTTGATAACAGGTATCAAATTCGTATAAATTTGGTCAAAATTTTTAAAATTATATTAGGTAAAAAAAAAAACTTGAAGGTAAGTGTTTACAGCTTAAAACATCAAAACTGATATACGTATCACTTATTTGGTTACATATGTTTCTAAGTTGGCTTTCATAAAATCGCTAAAAAATCCATTCAATTAGGTAGAAACAAGCAAGTTTTGCGTACAATATTTAATTTTTTCTAGTGTACTTAACATAACCAAACAAAGGATGTAGCTCTGTTTACTTAGCTAATTACCCCAAAGTGGAGAAAATACTCCGTGGAGAGTTCTCAACACCGTTCTTTTCAAGTTTATGTTTTGCGTTTTTATGTAAAAACCTTGTTCAATAAACTTAATTATTAGCTGTTATACAATTATTTTTATATTTTTGCTTCTTTTAAACCATGTATAATTTTTAATCATATGAAGTTAAGTACGTGAAACTTCTGACAAATGGATTCAACTTATTATTGAGCTTGATCACTTGCTTTCATCATAAAATAAAATAAAAGCAGTAAAAATGAGTCATTACGTTGATAATATGGCATTTTATAGTGATATATTGCATAAAACTTTTAAAGAAACCATTTTATTATTTCATAAAATTTAACTCATCCGCCATTTTTTGTATTTTGGTAACCGAACTTATTCTGTAGCACTTTACATATAATGATATTATATTACTTAGTTTAAAGAATAGTTATCCCATATTACTGATGCTTATGACAACCAGTAAACTTTTTCAAATTTTTCTTTAATATCTCTTATAGATAGATTATTACTACGTATAAACTAAAAATAGATACAAATATTGAATAACATTGATTAACAAATCAATTAAACATCATCTTATTGTGATGATAAATCAAAGTTTCTGTAATATAAATTTATGATAAGGTTATAAAGAAACTTGACTACAGCTACATACATACATTGCAATATAGTTTCGTTGCCACAGCAAGGCAGAAAGCGTTACACTCAATGCAATTACAAACTTAATTAGCTTGGTTGGATAGGCTCTATGCAAGAAGGATAGTTATTTTTACTCTATGTAGCTTCACGAATATACATTTTCAGTCCAATTATTCTTTAGTAAACTAATCTTAAAAAAAAAACATTCTTTCAGGAATAGTTCACAAAACATATTTCAGAGTAATGTATACATACAACTCATAAACACAAAAACGTTATTGGTAATATTCCTTCTTAGTACAATAAAAAATCTTATTTATTTTTGGTAATTGCTGTTTAGTATAATAATGACACTAAGTTTTAGACCAGTTCAGAATTTTCTGATATACATTTTATTTGTAGAAAATGTTAATTTTGTTATATTTTAAATATATAACCATATTTTACCAAATTTTACCTGCAGATATACCTGTATATGAGTCATATCATACGAAACTATGTTACTATGATAAACTATGTTATAAGCACAAGCCGTGATTTAAACCCACATAAAAAAGAATAATGGACTTATTAAATACCACTAATTGAAACAATATAGTAAGGGTACTTGTGTATATAGTTAAATATATTGTTTGACTTCTTGATGTTTTCAAAGTTGGAGTATGTCACATCATATATAACTTTATATGCTTCGCTCAAGTCATATTCTCGATATGTCCTGTGTACCGACAGATTAACAGGCAATCTGTGAGCCAATTGGATGATATAATTCTGTGACGGTCTGTCAAACATCAGGGATCGACATACACTTTCATGAAACTCATAATTTTCTATATAAAAATTTGGAAAGTTTATTTTATGTCTGTCTTAGAGGTATAACAGAAAGCAATAATATTCTTTAGCACCTTGAGTAATACACCTTCCTAATCTTAACTCCGTTACACTTAATACGCGATTTCTTAAAAAATACAATTTATATTTAGTACTATATTGCAGAAATATATTGTAAATTTACAATAAATTGCAATACCTGAAAATGTAACTAAACATCTCGTATTTACTGTTCAAAGTTCAGCAATTCAATTTTTAAAGTTTTAACTGTATTTAGAAACATATTTCCTTAAACTCCAATAATACTTTTTAAAATAGGCATTCGTAAAACTTACATTTTATAGAAAGTTCTCATAGAGAAAAGAGGGATCCTACAACATTTTGGAAGCTGGAATTAAATGGAATCCCTCAGTCAATTATTTAGGCGGCTATCACCTTCTAGGCTACCTGAAATTTTTCATGAACTTTTATTATGTTAGATAGTTAGATTTCATACTATTTTGTTTTATTGTTCTGGTATTTTAAATTTCCTATTCATTCTCACAACTAAGTTTTGACTATCGAGTGAAATTCACATTTTTTTTGCGGTTTGACGGATGATTTATCCAATGAAGATTACTTTTATATAAAATATTTTTTTAATTCACCATTGAAGTTACTAGAAGGATCAAATGATCACATCTGTGATATCTTTAACCACACGCCAATCAGTGTTGCGATAGGACGAGTAACGATGCGGAACCGGCGTAAACTTGAGGGGGAAGGTGAGATAGTCTAGCCCTTGTAACACAAACCGCGGCTTGGCGCTGGCAATGACATAATCTGTAGCCTTTGTGGTCAGAACTACAGGTTACATCAATAGTACAAATGGACCTGACGTCACTTGGGCAAATAAGCTACTGTATTGCTCCCTGGAACAAGAACTTTACTGTTGTGTCTTGTTGTGTTTTTACTATAATTAGAATTTTCGTAGTTTTTTTTTAAACATAAATTTATATTTAAAGAGAGATTTAGATTTTAGTTTTTAGTAAAGTGATAGTTCTGAGCTATCGGGTGTTTGCTTTTTTTCAATTTATTATTAATACAAGTATAATGTATAGAGTCGATGAATAACGCCATTTCCTTTAATTCTTTAAAATTACTAGGTGTATAGATTCACTATAGAGTTATAATTAATTATAGCAGTGAGTGAATTTCTACGTCTTCTACCGGTACATTTGTATTAATTATAACACGTAAATACCAATATATGTACTTGATATGTTTTACTTGTTGTATTTTTATCTTCAGGAAGTTAAATTAATATTACACCTGTAGGTACATTTCGGCTACTAATATTTTTCTTAATACCATACTTTAGTTTAGCATGTTGCCTCGATTAAGATATCATAAACATACGTTCATCTACTTTCGTCTAAATCTTGGTGTTACAACCTACTTCCATAAAAAGAGTTGGAGTAAAGATATAACCCCACAGAGCCTACTATGTAATAGATCTGTTTTCATGCTAAATATATCTGCTAAACTGTTTTTGATAATATATGCCAACATAAACAACCACATGCATGCACCAGCCTTTTGGAACGGCTTAATTTGCTCAGGATTTTCTTTTCTCAATAAAAAAAATATTTTATATTTATTTAAAAATGTTTTAATCAATTTTCATTTGTACAATTAAGGGAGTGGTGTATTGCAGGTCCGTGCTCGGGAACTTACGAGTCTTGTCAAACATCAACTAATAGTTGTTAAATTTAGCAAAAGGTGTGAAATATAACTATTGTGCTTAATATCTTTTCAAATGTTACAATCTAACCGAATTTAAGTTTTCGTTAATCCGGTTCCCAGTGTCAGGTACATAGTTACTAAACCCGGAAATATATTTTCTGTTACAAATAAAAAAATTAAACTTCAAAAATATCCTGCTTCAATAGTCCTAAATAAAATTGTTAGTATTGGAATTTTAAAGCATCATGCGATGATATTCGTTAATTAACATATTTAATCACATCTTTAATTTGAGCATTACTGACTCACAAACCTCAAATGATCAACACTAGAAATTCAAGCAAATATCAAATTACGAGGTTTTATCTTTAATAAAATTGCGTATACATTTAAATAATATATTTTTACTAATATTGATTAATTATTTCATTCCAGGAATTATGATTAAAATGTCAGAAAGCCATTAATTAGCGAGGGTAAAAAGGCATTAAATATAGAAAATATTTGAAGGGACTACTTCTTTTGGAGGGATATCAAAGCATGTTTTGAAAAATGAAAAAAAAAATCCTTTAGGGTCACGGAACGTAACGCATGTTTTTGTTTTTTTGCTTTCAAACTACTACACAAAAACTTACCGAAACGTACAAATACCATTATATAAATATCTAATCTGAACGAACCAAAGGTTCTTGACGAATAATCTGTTACCAGAGGTTAAAAGGCAAAAATAAACCACAATAATATAATACATTATAAATGAAAAGGAAACAGACGAAAATCTTCTCTAATCTAGTAGTGTTTCACAATGATTTGTTTTCTAACTCTTTTATCAGTTTACTCATAATATTATTTACCTAAATTTTTTCCGAAATATCGCATTGTCTGGATCTGTCCCTGTTTCTTCTGCAGACTTTCCTTGGTTTGGAATTTTTCAGTTTAAGTTGCTTAATATCCAATTTAAAAGCAGTCAACATTTCCAAAAGTAATTCATAGCTATTAGTAGCCATGCTGACATTAACACATTAAAACACTTTCAACGCCTAATAAATGTTGCAAAGAGACTAAAATATATAAGTCTGAATACATTTGTGTAAAACTTTTTTTATTTATTAATGCATCCAACGAAACATTGGTTACTTGCTGCACCATTTAATAGCAGTATTTAATACTGATTGGATTATAAATTGAATGTTAGCACTGTTAATATTAATTGCTGTTCTAGTTCATTAATTGTTTGAAAATAATTAAAAATAAATTGATTAGACCTTTTCTAACTAACAAAGCCATGGTGTAGTTTATACTGGAAAATTATTTATTACTTAGATTATATTAATACAATTTTTTCAATTATATTTTAGACTTACCTTACATACACTTAATAATAAATTACATCCATATAATATATAGTCATTGTATGTGTCAGATTTTAAAGAGAAATATGTTTGAACAAAAACTTATATATATATATATATATATATATATATATATCATGTACCAATTAAGTATTTGAGCAAGCTTTGTTATAGAATAATAACGATGTATATATATATATATAAGTAGATATGAATGTGGGGTTTCCTGGCTCACTTTTGGGACAGTAAGAAAATCAATGTAAAATACTGTCCATTGAACAATAAAAAAATCTAAGAAATCTAACAGGAAACCAAGAATGTAAAATACTGTCCATTGAACCATAAACAAATCTAATAAATCTAACAGGAAACCACGAATGGAAAATAACCGAATCTTTAGCTGTTTTAACTGTTCATTGTAGGCTTCTAATTTCTTAAGCTATTTTAATGAAAAAATCCAGAAATCTTCGAAATCTTTATTCCACGAAGTTAATTGTAACACAGTCTTTATCTTTAATAGTCTTCTTTCCAGTAACAACCAAGTGTAATTTTTCATTTTTGTTCAATTCTTTAATCTTTTTTTTCATCCAAAACAGTCAAAAATCTGTTTGGCAAGTGTACTTTACAATCTTCCAACTCAGCAATTATTGTAAACCCGAATTTATCTTTCATTTTCTCCAAATTCACAATTTTGTGTTTCTTATTTTCTTCTAATTCTATTAATTTCTTGTATTCTTTGAACTTTAAATCACCAACCTCATTTAATTCCTTTAGTAGCTCCATTTACATAAGAAAAAAATTATTGAAAAAATAGTATAAAGAATTTAAATTACCCCCTACAAACCAATATAGTACTATTTTTGTCCTATAACTATACTATTTTTTCAATAATTTTAAGTCTTAGTTTACAGATTTTTCTATAATAAATAGAAGAATCTATCACTGTTTCACCAGAAATTGTGCTGATTTCTGTCAAATTCAAGTAAAAATCATTACTTTTTCATATTCATAGTTAAGAAATTTTCCCTATTTAAATGGAGAGGAAAAAAGGTATCATGTCCATACTGCAAAAAAAGATGTTTTTGAACATCATTTTACCCGACATTATAAGTCAAAGAATCATCTGAAAAATAAAGATATTTATGAAAAAGAATTAAATTATTTGAAGACTTGGGCTAAAGAGAATCAAATCGATGGTCACGAAAAGATGTACAATATAGAAAAATTTGCGTGAACTAAAGAAAAATTTTAAGGAAAGTAAAAAAGATCTCAATCTATTTAATGATGAAAAAATTCATTCAATAGCTGAAAAATTGGCTATCGAAACTTAACGACAAAACTAAGTCAGAAATGATCGAAGAAATTGATAAAACGATTAATGAGAAACCTGAAAATATCATTGATGTAGAAGTTTTATCCTCAATACACGGTCTATTTAAGCAATACATTTTAACAAATTTGAACGACAATTTCATGTCAATTTACAAATATCTATCAATTATGCGGTCAGAAATTAAAAGTTTAATCGAAAAATTTCAAGAAACCGTTAAAAAATATGAAGGGCTATCTCTCTTTAGAATGCGAATACGAACGAACTTTAGTGAACGGTGAAACACAAACTTGCCCAATGTACTTTACTATAAAAGCATACGAGATCTTCGATATAAACGACTTTATTACTAAGCAATTTAATAAATTAACACATCGAGAACAAACGAATCATCCAAATAAAGTTTCTGGATGGACATTAAAACGCTGCAAACAACTAGTTTTGAGCCTTAACAAACACGAATTTATGAACGCAGGATCATATATCGATTTACCAAAGAAAATCAAAGATAAAAAAGCTTGTATAAATATAAAAAAATAAAGATGATTATTGCTTTATTTATTCTATCCGATGTGCTATTGAAAAACCTGAAAAGAATGCTGATAGAGCAAAACAATACGAACAATTTGTAAATGACGAGATATTTTCAGGTTTCGAGTATCCAATGTCCTTAAAAGATATACAATCATTTGAAAAACGAAGTTACAATTCTAAGTACAAGTATCCGAAAATGTCAATAAATATCTACAGTTATGATGAGAAATTTAACATTGTTTCCGTTGCAAATTTCAGAAATGTATGACGCCGAGTTAGAAGTTGATTTATTGTATGTAAAACAAGAAGATAAATCTCATTATGTTTTAATAACCGATCTAAATAGATTAGTGAGTTCACAGTTATCCAAGCATAAAGAAAGGAAATTTCTATGTAGGAGATGTTTAAGCCATTTCTACAAATCTAGAGATTTAGCAGACCATTTAGAAAATTTGTAAAAATCACGAAGTTTGTAAGCCAATTATGCCGTTTCCGGGTCAAACAACTAAATTTTACTAATTATCAAAAGAAGTTTAGCCATCCGTACGTAATTTATATGGACTTTGAAAGCATATTAGAGAAGATTCCCACATGCAAAAACAATCCGCAAAAATCGATCACAACCAAGATTCAGAAGCACATTCCATATGGTTTTACTCTATACTTAGTGTCTAATGTGACCAATCGTATGTACAAGCCGATATGTTATCGAGCCAAAAATGAAGAAGATTTGCCAAATGTTCCTGCAAAATTGTTTGAAGAACTTAATAAATTATCGAAATACATAGCTAAAAAGTATAATTCTAAGAATAAAATACCTATGAAATTGACCGAAGAAGAAGAATTTGCGTACCAAAATTCTAGTCTTTGTCATATTTGTGAATGTGAGGGTTTTGATAATCAAACAAGAAAAAAAGTACGAGATCATTGTCATTTAAACAGGTAAATTTAGAGGTTCAGCTCATTTATCTTGTAACTTGAATCTCAAATTTCCTCAGAATATTCCAGTTTTCTGTCACAATATGTCATGTTATGATACTCATTTGTACGTAAAAGAGTTGGCAAAACAGTATGGTAATGTTGATTTGATCGCAAACACCGATGAAAAATACATAAATTATTCAGTAAATTCAGGATATGGGTATGAGTTTGAAGATGATAAACCAAGAAAGTTCATCAAGTTTTCTTTCGTAGATACGTTTCAGATTTATGGCATCGTCTATAGAAAAGTTAGCTAAAAACCTCAAAAAAGATGATTTCAAACATACAAATCATTTTATACAAGATGGTCTGAACGCAATTCTAGATAGACAACCAAATGACGAAGAAGAAATCTTTAAAATTCTATCTGGAAAAGGAATATTTCCCTATGAATTTATCGATAGTAATTGAAAAACTTGATTACACAGAAGAATTGAGAATTCAAGATTTCTATTCACTTTTGACAGATGAGAGCATATCTGAGAAAGATTTTCAACACTACTTAAATGTATGGAACAAATTAAAAGTAAAAAATCTAGGAAATTACTCTGATCTCTATAACATCCAAGATGTTTTATTGCTTGCCGATATATTCGAAAATTTCAGAAACATTTGCCTAAATTGCTATAAACTCGATCCAGCACACTATCTAACAGCTCCCAGTCTTGCATGGGATGCTATGTTAAAATTAACGAATATAGAATTACAATTAATTAGTGATTATAATATGTATTTGATGATCGAAAAAGGTATTCGCGGAGGCATTTCTCAATGTATTAAACGATATGTGAAAGCAAATAACAAATATTTAAAAGATTTTGATAAGACAAAGCCCGAAAAACTATTTGTTGTACGTCGATGCAAACAACCTTTATGGGTATGGACTTATGCAAAATTTACCATATAACGAAATCAAGTGGATGGATCCTAAAACGTATACAACAGCAGAATGGAAAGAAACAATTTTGGAACTCACTGGCGACGAAGATTATGGGATATATTCTTGAAGTCGATCTAGAATATCCGAAGAATTTACATGAAAATCATAAAGATTTGCCTCTTGCTCCAGAACATTATAACAACAAACTTTGCACAACTCTACTGGATAAAACTGAATATGTTGTTCATTCGAGAAATTTGAAATTCTATCTGGAACAAGGAATGGTGTTTAAAACATGTGAATAGAGTTATTGCATTCGATCAGAAGCCTTTTATGAAAGATTACATTGATTTTAATACTAGTATGAGAACCAAAGCTACAAGCGACTTTGAGAAAGATTTTTACAAGCTGATGAACAACTCTGTTTTTGGAAAATCTATGGAAAATGTGAGAAACAGATGTGATATTAGACTAGGAAATGAAGAATTTTCAATGAAACAAGCTAAGAAAACAAATTTCAAATGCTTTAACATCTTTGACGACAACTGTATAGCGAGTCACATGTACAAGCAGAAAGTTAAATTTAACAAGCCAATCTACATAGGTTTTTCAGTTCTCGACCTCATCAAAATTGCTAATGTACGAGTTTTATTACAACAAATTAAAGAAGTTTGATCCAGATTTGAATCTGTGTTACATGGATACAGACAGTTATTTTCTAGAATTGAAACGAGATCCTTTTAAAATTATTAAAGAAAATATAGATGACTTTGATACAAGTGATTATCCAAAAGATCATGAATGTTTCACTACTAAAAATAAGAAGGTAATAGGGAAATTCAAAGATGAGTTAAATAGCGAAGTTTTAGAAGAATTTTGTGGTTTAAGGTCTAAGACGTACTCGTACAAATATCTAGATAAAAATCCAGTAAGATGCAAAGGAATTAAGAGAAGCGTTGTAAATAAAACAATAAATATCGAAAACTTGAAGAGATGTTTGTTCGAAGATAAAGAAGAATTTAGGGAGATGACTGTAATAAAAAGCTATAAACATGAATTGTATACCATCACCATAAACAAGCTGGCACTGAACGCTAAAGATGATAAGAGAATTGTCCTAGAAAATAAGATTGATACAGTACCGTATGGCTATGAAGCGAAATCTTAGATATGTAAATGGAAGATGATTTAATTCACTGTCACAAGTGTAAAAAGAAAACGAAAAATATAGATTCTAAAATTGTTCAAACTCAAAACGGATTGTATAGAATTGCAGCAAAATGTTCAAAATGTAAGACAAACAAGAGTAAGTTTATAAAGAATCCAAATCCAAAACCTGTTAAGCAAGAATTGAAGACTAAAGATGAGATAGAGATTGAAGCTCGAGAAATTCATGCACCAGTACGAAAAAAGTTTAAAAAGAGAAAAATTATAACATTAGGAATTGACGATTTATGGGCAGCAGATTTAGTTATAAATGTCTAACTATTCAGATCAAAATGATGGATTTAAGTATATGTTAAATGTTATTGATACTTTCTCAAAATATGCTTGGTCAAGAGCTATCAAAAGAAAAAAACGGCAAGGATATTTCAAAAGCTTTTCGAAGATATAGTAAAAGATGCCATAAGGATCAATCACAAACCTCCAAACCTACTTCATACAGATAAGGGTTTAGAGTTTAAAAATAAAGAATTTAAACGATGTTTTGAGAAAATACAACATTAAGATTTATCATACTGAAAACGAAGAGAAATCAAGTATTGTAGAGAGATATAACAGAACTCAAAATGAGAGAATGAAAGTAATTTTTGAGATTAATAAAAACTTTAAATGGATCGATATTCTTCAAAAAATCGTAAACAATTATAACGATACAGTTCACAGCACAATCAAAATGAAGCCCAAAGACGTAGATAAGGATGCAGAAAAGGAGTTCTTTTTAGAGACCGTTTTCAAGTATGTTCCACCTGAAATTCACACGAAAACTAAATTTAAAGTCAATGATCATGTAAGAATTGTTAGTAAAAAACAAACATTTTCGAGCAAATATAAGAACAATTGGTCAAGAGAAATCTTTGTAATTTATCAAATTAATAACACAGATCCTGTAACTTATAGTATAAAAGATTTAAATAATGAAGAAATAACCGGAAAGTTTTTATGAATATGAATTGAGAAAGTCAAAGATTTTTTCTATATAAATGGAGGCCCAAAAGAAATGTTCAATGTGCAAAGAATTAAAAGGTTTTGAAGAATTTTATAAAGATAAGAGTAGAAAAGATGGAATTATTTATAATTGTAAAGATTGTTATAGGAAGTATCATAAAGAGCTGTATGATAAAATAGAAAAATTAACTTTGGAAGAGAAAGAATGTCTTAAATGTAAAGAAACTAAAAAAATTTCAGAGTTTAATAGTGATCACTATAGTAGAGATAAGAAAGACTCATATTGTAAAGATTGTGTAAAGAAGAATCACCATAGATTATATTATGAAGATACTCAATGTGAATGTGGAAGAACTATAAAATGGTTAAATAATTATCAAAAACATTTACAAACAAAATATCATAATTCAAGAGTTTAACATTTTCATCGTGTAATAATTTGTTCTATATAAATGGAGTCTCAAAAGAAATGTACAAAGTGTCAAGAAGAGAATAGAAAAGACTGTTATTGTAAGGAATTATACGTTAAAATGAACAAATTAACTTTAGAAGAGAAAGTGTTACTTTTGTAAAGAAATTAAAAATATTTCTGAATTTAATAACTGGCAGTATAGTAAAGATAGAAAAGATGCTTTTTGCAAAGATTGTGCTAAAAAAAATTTTCAGCGAAAGTTATAAAAAACGAAATGCCTTGTGAATATGAAAAAAGAATTCTACAATGGTTACCTAGTTATGCTAAAACATTTACAAACAAAATATAATAAATCGAGAGTTTTTAGTAAAATTTAGAAACATTTTCATCGTGTAATTTAGATATTCTATAAATCAGTCGAGATTCTGCCATATTTGTAGTAAAATGATTTCCGTTGTATAAAATATTCAAAGATTCTTTCATTTGGTTATACAGATTGATAGAATTTGGTTCGTCATCAATGAACAAAATCTCTAATTCAGGATATTTTATTTTTTAGATGTTTTAATCGGTTTGGTATTTCTCGTTTCTGAGCTCTGATAACGTAATAAGGATATTCCCACATGTGATTCTTCTTAATTAAACACAAAAACATGGTGTTTTTTCTTATCAAAATCTTTACATACCATATCTCTCTTCATTAATTCCATTCGCAATTCTTGATTCTCTATTTTCAAGGATTTCATTTGACCTGAAATTTGTAACTGTTTTATTTCATCTTTTAACTGCTTATTTTCGTTTTTGAGTTTGTACTCACCATATTTTCTAATGGAAGGTAATACTTCTTTCGTAACCCAATTTTTAAAACAATTTCGCTTCTGGTTTATGCGATCTCAAAATTAAAGAATAAAGTCCAGATTCATTAACGAAAACAGTGTTATTTTGGAAGTTTGAAGGTAAGCTATTTATAGCCCCCCTTATATTTAGATTAAAATAGAAGTTTTTATCATCTTCGTCAACGTTTATTCTGATCGTTTTGCATAGTATTTTCATATTCTAGAATTTTTGCTACGTCTTTAGCCTTAAACCAGATCACATTGTTTTCGTCAACAAATCGTAAAGATATGTTTGTTATTGAATTTTTAGTTGATTATTGAGTAGGTCTACAACTGACTCCATTTAGATAGAAATAAAAATTTAACTAGTAATTTTTATTTTGAGTGTAAAGTCCAGATTCATTGATAAAAACAGTGTTTTTTTGTAAGAGTCGCGATTCGATACCCTTGTCAGAATCTATGTTTTCGAAGCTTTTTTTATATTTTTCTTTAACATTGTCTTTATTCGTATTTTTTGTGAATATTTGTGAGGTGGCCCTCGAGGGCTACCTTATCTTTTAGATAAAAGTATTGGTATTTATCATCATTATCAACTCGTTTTGAAAGTTTTGAAGGTAAGAACGATTCGTTCCCCCCTTGATTCATCATTCTTTCGACAATCTTAAATATATTGTTGTTTTACTCTCATTATTTATTAAATTTCCCTCAAAGTCTTGTATAGTTAGAACGATTTTTTGAATTCTTTTAATATTTTTTCTAATTGGAATATAATCGATTTCATTCGGTTTTTTCACTGATTTTTGATCCATAAGCAACATTTGGGAAAAAAGTGTACAAAATTTCCGATTCTTTGTGTAAATGTTCGGTATGATTTTCAAAACTAGGTTCAACGAGATTGCAGTGCACTTCAATTACATCGAACGGTCTAAATTTTGGCGTTTTATTTCCTAAATATACCTGATTTTGGCTCAATAGTTTCTTGAACAAACCCTAATAAATCTACAATAATTGCTGAAAACATTATTCTTACTGGTGATTTTATTTTGAATTTTATTAGAGAGATAATTTTTTTGCATTTCAAACTTGTTTTCGTCAAAGTTTAAAGATTTATCTGATTGTTTGAATGTTTTCAGATAATTTTTAAGGGAATTTTTTATTTGATCGAAAGTATAATATCCTTTGTTTAAACCATAATATTTTGTTATGTTCTTCTCACTAAATCCTATACAATAAGGAGAACTTTCACTAATATTTATTACAAAATTGTCAGAATAAAAACCGCTTAAACCGATAAAATAATTTGATTCTTCCTCTAAGTGTATAGGATGTTCCAAGTTTAAAACTAATTTAGAGCTTTCTGAAGTCAACTTGAACAGCTTCATTTTCGCAAGCGTTGCTTCAAGATGAAAATCTTCTATTTAAATGGAGAAATTTTTAAAGCAAAAAGATCAGATAAAACTTCAAACGTTTGAAGAAAATAAGAAAGATCAACCAATCAGATTGTTTAATTGTTGGTTCAAGTGGATGTGGAAAAACAACTTTATTATTGAATTTTATCTACAATAGGTTGATTCCTTATTCCAATTTGTATGTTTTTAGTAAATCTTTAGAACAAGACGCCTATAAAAAATTACAAGAAAAGATTTGAAAATATTGAGAAAAACTTAAACAAAAAAATATCACATTTTTATAATGCTTCTGAGGACATAGTTCCGTTAAGCGAATGTAAACCCAATTCGTTAATCGTTTTTGATGATTGTATTTTGGAAAATCAGGACGTTATTAAGGAATATTTCGTAATGTCTCGTTCACAAAAACATATCTTGTATCTATCTTTCTCAATGCTTTTCAAAGGTTGATAAACAAGTTATTAGAAATAATTTGAATATGTTGTGTGTTTTTAAGCAAGACGATCACTATTCGAGAAAGATTTACAACAATTATGTGGGATCTGATATGAGTTTTAACCACTTTAATGAATTGTGTGATAAAATTTGGAAAGAAGACTATGGATTTTTAACTATTAATCTAACTTTGAAGCCTAAAAATGGTAAATATTTGAATAAATTTTCCAATATAAACGTGTGATAATCTAGTTTGTTTTCATGTTTTTACGTTCACGTTTACGTTTCGTGTTCTCGTTTTTACGTTCCACGTTCACGTTCATGTTTCACGTTCATGTTTCACGTTCATGTTTCACGTTCACGTTTCACGTTCATGTTTCACGTTCATGTTTCACGTTCACGTTTTTACGTTCCGTGTTCACGTTTTACGTTTCGTGTTCTCGTTTCGTGTTCACGTTTCAAAATTTTCCTAAATAAATGGTGAACGTAACTTCAGAAGAAGCAAAAAAACTTGATCAAATAGAAAAGAAATTAATCAAAGAATTTAAAGAACAGATTCGAATTGATGAAAAAGAACAAGAATTTATTCAAAAAATTAATAAACCTGTAACTTCTGCAATAAAAAATGTTGAGGGCAAAATTGAAAATGTTTTAAGCGATAATCAAAATTTAATGAATTTGGTTCCAGTTGTACGACAATTTGCTGATATTTCGATACCAGAATCTGAGTTTGAATTGCCAAAATTACCATCTTCAACACCATTTAGACCTCGAATCATTGAAGACTCTACCATAGTTGAACCAATAAGTCCTGGAACAACGGATATAATAATTGGTGAAATTGGTAAAAAATTTCTTCCTAGAGCAAAGGATGATAAATTTGGTTTGTATTGGGACAGGAAAAAAAGAAAAGTTTTATGATTGGAAATTTGCCCGTGAATTTTGAGCATAATGATATCATTATTAATGAAAAAACATATGAAGGAACTCAAGGTTTATGGAGATTATTAACAGGCACTGATGTTCCAAAAGACGGTTTATATTCTGAAGAAGACTTGAAAAAGTATACAGAAATTTTATGGAAATCTGATTCAATTTACAAAAAATAATGATCCATCAACTAAGAAACCAAAGTCAAGTAAAGGTAAAAAAATATCTCAATTTGATTAAACCAATTTGGGAAAAAAGAATCGAAGGATCAGGTGTGAGAAAATACAGTGATAATAAGATTGAATACAGATATATCGACGATTTGACAAAACTCGATGGAATTATTAATTATATTTATGCTCAAGAAAAGGCTGGAAACAACAATTTTTTGAACGAAAAGAAAGCGATTAAAGATTTTATTTCGAACAAACTTGATGAAATGATTGAAAAACCTGATGGAATTAAATATTTAAAACGAGTTTTGCCGGCAATAAGTTCATCTATGATTGAGGGTAGTGGACTTTTGAATGATTTTATCAACAATTTACCTTTTGAATTACACGTACCAACTTATCAGTATCTGGGGCCTGGCACAAAACTCGAAAAAAGACTAAAAAGAGGAGATCCTGGTATAAATAAATTAGATCAAGCTGCTATGGAACACGATATTTTTTATGCAAAACATAGAGACACAAATTCCAGACATATCGCAGATAAAGTTTTGCAAGATAAGGCAATGGAATAGATTTTTATCAAAAGATGCTAGTTTAGGTGAAAGATTTGTTGCGCTTCCAACAGCTGGAGCAATGTTTTTGAAGAGAAAACTAGGAATGGGAATCGAAGAGAACTTGAAATTTTAACTATATAAATGGAGGTGAACGTAAATTTCAGCAAAAATCAGAAAGAAAAAATAAAATCCGCTTTTAAGAAGAAAATACCCGTTAGTATTCAATTTAAAATAGATCAACTAAAAAATGGCGAAGATAAGATATTTTTAACAAATAGACAATACAATAAACTCGAAAAACATAAGAAAAACAATAAAGGAACCAGAATAGAATTTTCTTATAATCAGTTGAAAGAACTTAAAAGTGGTGGACTTTTGAAAGATTTATTAGATTTTGGAGAAAATATTCCAGTTGTTAAAAATGTTGTTCCTTATGTTCGTAAAGCTGCTCCAATCGTTAAAAAAGATGTGATTCCTATTGTTCGAAACATTTTAAATTGGTTAGATAAAGAGTTGGAAGATGTTACAGGATCTGGATTAGATGAAAAAACTTTGAATTACGTGAAATCAAACATTGAAAAAAAAATTTGAACCCTTAACATTCGGAGAATTGGAAGAAATCTGCAAAAACATTAAACATTTTAGAGGAATTTTTATGCGCGATACATTACCTGAAAAAGTTAAGAAATTTGAATGTGGAATTGTGAATTTAGACTCGATTATGGGAAGTGGAACGCATTGGGTTTGTTATTATAAGAATGATAAGAATGCCTGTTATTTTGATTCGTATGGAAGAATTGAGGACAAACCACCTATAGAATTGATTAAATATTTGAAAAAATCAAGCGTCTACTACAATGATTCTCAGATTCAAGACTATAAAGATCCCCCAATTTGTGGTCATTTATGTGTTTTTGTTTTGAATGAACTGAGTACTGGTAAAGATTTTTAAAGAAGTTGTTAACAAATTATTGCTTAATAAATATGGATTCACAAAATATTTTTGACGTATTTGGAACACAAATTATTCAAAATTGTAGATAATAGTTTGAATTTTGATAGTTTGAGAAATGAGTTTGATAACAAGTTAGAAAATGTATTACAAAACCTTCCAGATTTCAGATATGTTTGCTGTCGAGATTGAAGATTTTAAAGCAGAATATGATAACAAACTTGCAAATTTCATGAGTTCAAATGAAGTTGCTGATAAAATAAAAACATTGGAAAAAGAAGTTGATGATGGTGTAAAAAAATTATTTACCAATTTAATGTCTCACATCGAAAAAGCTGATGAAATTACTGAAGCGATCAAAGTTGAAAAGAATTATGTTAGTTTGGCTAATAAGAAAAGAATTGTCGGTGTTCGACCTGGTATTGACAAACATGATGTTGTTGTTAAAGAACAAATTTTAAAACCTCTAAAATTATCAGAAAACATCGATATTGTTGATTTACATGATCCGAATGTTAAAAATGCCTTAGATTTTAAAGGAAAAAGAATTAGCGGTGTTAGTAAAGGAATTAATCCATTTGATGTTGTTGTAATGATTCAATTAGAAGATCCTATTAAAATGTTTAATGAACTAAAACAAAATTATGAGAATCATAAACAGCATGTTAAAGATTTTACAACAGAAGTCTATGACAAGTTAGAAGCCAGAAATAGAAGATCAGTAGACGATGTTGGTGAAATTAATGAAAAACTTACTAATTTTAAAGAGTCTTTTGATAAGTTTAGTTTAGATGCTACGAAAACTTTTGAGAATATTGGTCATAAATTTGTTGAATACAATGATTCTTATGCTGTCAAATTTCAAAAATTAGAAAAAAAACTTAATAATATGGAGGAAGATCTTACTGAAATAGGTATTCGCGTAGGGTTTTATGCACGATAAATTTTCCCTAAATAAATGGCGCTCATATATTGTGTGAGGTGTAAGGCAAAAACTGAAACAAATGATATAAAATACTATGCAAATATCAATGGAGTTAAAAGAATTTCGGGAAAATGTGCTGAATGTAACTCAAAAAAGAGTCAATTTATAAAAACTTGAAATTTTTTCCTAATAAATAGAGATGGCGGGACATTACAGTGCTTTCGATCTTTTTATCATGCAACACGAAAGAGATTTGAAAAAGGAACATTGGGACGATATTTCTCAAAAATATGAATTATCCGAAGATATGATGAGATTATACGTAAACAAATTGAATTGGTATAACATTGCTAAATATCAAACTTTATCATCAGAGTTCATTCAAGAAAATATACATTATCAATTAAAAGATCATATGTCTGTTCTTTGTCTCTATCAACACTTGAGTATAAAGTTTTTGGATGAAAATAAAGATACAGTTGATTGGAACAATATTATAGATAGCGGTTACTATCCTGTGCAAATTTTATTGAAATATGTGACCGAGATCGCAAAATTTAAGGAAGAGAATCCTGAATATGACGAAGTAGATCATTAAAAATGACTCTAATCTTTTTAATTATTTTACTAAAATTTATATCTTTTCTTATAAAAACGTACACTTAGATAGATCGATGAAAAAAAATGATAATCTTTCTTATACATGATGTTTAAAATTTCCTAAATTTTCGTCTTATTAAATGGCGGACTACAGAAAATATGCTAGTGATATTGCAAGGGCGGAGTTTAAAAATTTCTATCCAATTAGTAAACAACATTTGAATGAACCGAATAAAAGAACTGAGTTTAAATATTGATTTTGGAGATAACTTTTGCTCGTCTAACTTCCAGTTTTATATTTCTGGAACTTTAACAAAACAAGATGGTCAAGCATATCTTGGAAACTGATAATGTTAGATTAATCGATAATTTTATACCGTTTTTATTTTCTAAGATTGAAGTAAGAAAAACACAATAAATTGATAGAAGAAGTCGAAAACTGTGGCCAATTAAGCACAATTAAAGGAACTATTTCGTATTCAAAAAGTGATGTTATTTCTCAAACTTCTAATGGCTTTGAATCAGATTTTAAATTTGGTGTTTTTGAAGCAGCTGGAAATTTATCTCATTTTGGATTAGGATTTTTTGAAAATGTTACTATTCCGATCTATAAAGGAGGATTTTATCTAAGTTTTATAAGAGCAGAAGACGATGATGTGATTCTGAAGACTGCAACTGGAAATGTTATGCCTGTTGATGGAAAAATAACAATTACAGATTTTTTTATTAGAGTTCCAATGATTGATTATAAAACCACGAGTAAAATTAGGTTGATTGATGAAATTACAAAAAAGTCAAAACATTATGTTTAATTTTCTAGATTGGCAATGTATTGAACAAAAAAGGTATTTCCGGAACAACTTATTCGTTCGATATCACAAATATTTATAGAAATATCTTCAATCCCAAGTTCGTTATCATCGGTTTTCAAACAGATAGACAGAATAATCAAGAAAAAAATCCTTCAAAGTTTGATAGTTTGGATGTAAAAAATATCAGAGTAAAATTGAACGGTTCTTATTATCCAGATGAATTACAAAATTTAAACATTTCCGGAGGTCTTTTCAGAATCATGTATCAGATGTATCAAGATTTTAAGAAAGTTTTACTGTAATAATAAGGAAATGTATTACAATCCTAAAGAATTTTTAGCGAATAGACCTATTTATGTCATTGATACAACAAAGAGTTTGACAAATATTTCTGGTTCAAAGAACGATATAATTATCAATATGGATTTTCAAAAAGCTGTTACAAACGCGATTTGTTATGTTGTTGTTGTCCTCTGAGAAATTTTTTTAGCCTATGATGTGATTAAGAACGATATTAGAGAAATTCAGTAAAAATCGCGTTATTCGTCGGATAGTTTTAAAACTTTACAGAATTGTTAAAGACATTCGATAAAAGTATACATTTTAAATTGCATTAAAAAATTTTGAAAAATAGGGATGATATTAGGAAAAAAACTATTTCAAGGTCATGGACCGGAAGTTATGATTTTAAAAAATACTTTAATATTTACTGATCCTATATACCAAATTTCAGCAAAAAAGCTCCAATAGTTCTCGAGATATAAGAGTTTTAAGATAAGGGATGATTGGGGTAGTTTTTGAAAATTTTGTTATTTTCATGAAATTTTAAGTTGAACTCGCTTGTTTTTGAAGTTTCAGATTTTTCTGATAATTTTTTTTATTTTTTTATGAATATTAAGAAATAGGGGATGATTTCACCCTTATGGATAAGTTTAAGTCGAAAGAGTTAAGTATTTACTATATGTGTACCAAATTTCATTAAAATCGGTTGAGTGGTTTTTGAACAACAAGGTTTGAAAGAAAATATTGATATATACTTATTTAATATGCATTGGAAACTATAACAGTTCTAGGGAATTGAGACATTTCATTTTAACATGTTGGTAACCACTACATCTCGTCTTCATTCTCTTGCTGGGTGTTGGCCAACGTATAGCTAGCCATGTGTGATCCTCCTCTATTTTAACGAAATTTAACAAGATATATCATTATTTAGAAGATTCTAATGTATTTGCAAGTTGAAGAAAGAAGATATGGACTTTATATGAAGTAAGAAGATTGTGTGATGTTCTGTGTTTCTTGTTAAAAGTGAAGTGAAGTGTTCCACTGGGCGTTGCCATTCATAGTGTTATTATATTTTATAAGTTACTTTTTATATTTGGGACTCGAAGAAAGACATTACAAGAAGATTGTGAATTTGTGTAGACATTCTAAACTGTGATAAAACATTGTGGTGAAAATAGTGATGTAAAGTGATGAATTGTACGACGAAAAGTATCAAGGTCACCGCGTTCCTAGTGGTAACGCCTACGGTCATAGTTAGTGACACAAACGCCTCTCACATGTTTAAATAAAATGAGATTCGAGGTCACCGCGTTCCTAGTGGTAACGCCTACGTCATAGTTAGTGAAACAAACAGTCGAGGTCACCGCGTTCCTAGTGGTAACGCCTACGTCATAGTTAGTGACACAAACGCCTCTCACATGTTTCAATAAAATGAGATTCGAGGTCAAGCGTTAGTGGTACAAAACGCTCACAGCAGACGTCACAAATCTACAGTTGATTGAAATAAAATATATGATACCTTTCTTCTTCTCCCATTCCCAATATCTTAGAAGTTAAGTAGATATCGCAAAAACAAAACACGCACACTAACAACACTCATTTTGTATGTCTTTCATTATATCGTATTGAATTGCTGAATGACAAACGTTTCTCTTTTCTTCGTCAGAATCACACACACACAATATATCTGTTTCGTAAATGTTTTTTTCCATACAATTTATCCCAATCTACAACAAAAGCGTGATCTCTTATAAATTCCTTTGATAAATCTTGTTGTTTACAAAGACTTGTTAAAAAACTGGCTGTGTAGATATTCCTTTGACTTTCTTACATATTCCAACAAATAAACAATGAAATTTAGCATAAAAAGCGATGAAAAATGTCAGATTGTTGGTGTTTTTAGTTTATTTTGTAAAAATCGGAATATTTTCTTATTTTTCTATTATTTAATTTAAAATCTCCTATTACATTTAACATATTTATACTATCTAAGTTGTCTGTAATAAATTGCATTGAACACTTTTTAGTACTTAAAAGTTCTCTGAATTCGTTTTCATTTAAGGATTCGTTTTCACTTAAGGAAAATATCAACATTTGTTTAACATATTTAGGTAATTCAAAGAAGTCTTTATAACTATTTCCTGTGGTAAGTTCTTTAAATGCTAGAAACTGAAGTGATTTTGGAGGAGTTCATGTTGTTTGGTGACTATTTAGTAGAAAAGTTTTTTATTTAAGAAACATAATTTGCTAAATTCATATTATTCTCTTTCATTCCTTCTAAAACTTCAAAAATATACTCTTTCGCCTGATTGAAAAATCTCGATTTCTTCCGGAATAATCTTTGTAATCATAGACAAAATATCCTAAATAGTTGAATAATAAAATAAAATCATTTCTCTTTATCTCGGTAGTTGAAATATAAACATAAACATTTGCGCTGAAAAATTTATATCTCGGCAGACTTAGTTCCATAATCTCCATTTATAAAAAAATCTTTTTGTTTAAATGGAAGAGTATAATGCCAACTGTTACAAGTGTTATAATAGAGGAGAAATTGTTGATAAAAGATTCGTTTGTAGAGATTGTAATTTAATTTTGTATGAAAGACTCTAAACCTAAGAAATTTCGAAATAAACTAACACATTTGAATAATCTGCTTATGAAATTACAATACGGAGGTGAGAAACAAACAAAATTTGTTACAGAATTTAGAAAACAGAATAAAAATTTTTACTTATCTCTTGGAACCGTTGAAAAAATTATTTTCCTTTTCAAAGAATACATTAGGTTTGTTGGTTTAAATACACACGTTTATTATGAAAAGATATTACCTGTATTTTTTCATTATCTGGATGTTGAATTTGTTTATGATTTGAACCAGAAATCCTCGATGATTTTATAGTACATTTGGAGAAATTAAACGAAGAACCTCGTGAAAAGAATGCGGTTTTACTCACATTCTCCCCGACTTCTCGAGTGATTGTTAGCAAATTTCCATTTTTTCCGTCTTTAAATTTTTTCTATTTAAATGGAGTTTCTTGAAAGAGTTAAATGATATTGGTGAATGCAAGTTTAAAGAGTATAAGAAGTTAAATGAATTGGAAGAAAGGAAGAAACATAGAATCTTGAATTTGGAGAAAATGAAAGATAAATTCGGGTTTACAATAATTGCCGAGTTGGAAGATTGTAAAGTACACTTGCCAAACAGATTTTTGACTGTTTTGGATGAAAAAAAAGATTAAAGAATTGAACAAAAATGAAAAAATTAACACTTGGTTGTTACTGGAAAGAAGACTATTAAAGATAAAGACTGTGTTTACAATTAACTTCGTGGAATAAAGATTTCGAAGATTTCTGGATTTTTTCATTAAAATAGCTTAAGAAATTAGAAGCCTACAATGAACAGTAAAACAGCTAAAGATTCGGTTATTTTCCATTCGTGGTTTCCTGTTAGATTTCTTAGATTTGTTTATGGTTCAATGGACAGTATTTTACATTCTTGGTTTCCTGTTAGATTTCTTAGATTTTTTTATTGTTCAATGGACAGTATTTTACATTGATTTTCTGACTGTCCCAAAAGTGAGCCAGGAACCCCACATTCATATCTACTTATATATATATATATATAATATATATATATATATATATATATATATATATATATATATATATGTAGAAAAAGGCCAACATATTAATATTAATTGACTATATTTCGCATTACGCTTCTTCAGGTCAAAACAACATAACAAAACACATAAAATAATTTAAAACATACATGTAAACAGATAAATAAATTAATAAGTATTCTTGAAATGATAAACATATGTTCAAACTGTGGGTGTAAAGATGTGATGAGTGTTCAGATGATTTAAATTTATCGAAGATTTAATCCATAGGGAAATTTAGATTTTGTGACAATTTGACATGCTTGTTCTAAGTTTCTTAATTTTGATGTATTTGAATTATTTTTTATTGATCGTATTGGTTTTACTGTATATAAATTTTCAAAAGATTCTTTGTGTAATTTACTATGAATGACTAATGGTTTTGATTCATCATTATGCTTAAAATCATAACGGTGACCTGTCATTCTTATTCTTAAATTATTTGTTTGTAGAAGCCAATGTAGTCTTTAGGGACATTTTTTTTTTTTACACTGAATTTGGATATACTACATTTTTTGTATCACATGTCAAATTTCCAATGATTTTGTTACTTTTTTTTAGTTGAACTACTTTCGAATTTTGATGACTCTTGTATTTGATTGCACACCATGCATCTTGATTTATTTACATTGGATGTGCCCCTTTAAATTTATTTTCCACATCAGAATCAGCTGGTAATTTTGGTTTCGATATAATGTCCTTTAAGATAGGAGGTCTTTTAAAAACAATACGTGGAATACTTTTTTAGAAATGAGTCTGTCAGTGGAGAATTTTGAAGAATTTTGTAAGCTACTTTTAAAAATGTTGTTAATTTTGTAAAGGACCAGGATGATATTGTGTTATTAATTTAGGCTCATCATAATATTTCTTTTTGACATAATTATTATTAAGTTTACTTTCATTTGAGCTGTAGCTTTTCATTCAATAGTTTCTCAGGCATATCCTCGTTTTAAAAAAAAGCATCATATATGTTACTAAAATAATTTTTAAGATCTTCACTCTCACTGCATAATTTAGTTGCTCGTGGTAGCCAAGCTTTTGGGAATTGATTCTTTTTACATATACAGGGTGACAACTGTTGTAGTGTAGATATTGAAAAGTGTTGGTAGGTTTTACATTAATTTTGTGTTTCAAGTAACCTTTGTTGATGTAAACGTCAATATCCAGAAATGTAACTGACTCTGTTGAAATTTTCCAAGTAAATTTTAATTTGTTATCGAATGAGTTCAATGCGTTTAAGAAATTTAAAAGTTTTTCATTACTCTCTGTCCATAACATAAAAATGTCATCTATGTATCTAGTCCAGAATAAAGTTTAAATGTTTGAGAATGTAGAAAATCTTGTTCAAATTTTGCCATAAAAAGATTTGCGTATGATGGGGCCATTCGGGTACCCATGGCTGTTCCTTTCTTTTGTAAATAAAATTTGTCTTGAAATCGAAAAACAATTGGAAGATAATATAAAATTTATGAGAGTAATGATGAAGTTAGTGCTTGGTTTTGAATTTCCAGGTCTTTTATTTAGAAAGTGTTTCACAGCTTCAATACCTTTATTTGTGGTCAATATTAGTGTATAAGGAAGTTACATCAATCGTAACTAACGTCACATTTGTTGCAATAGGCTGGGGTATTTCTTTTAATCTTTCAATAAAATGATCAGTGTTTTTCAAGTAGGATGGTACATTTTTGACAAACTCCTGTAGGTGTTACATCTACAAACCCTGATATTCTTTCTGTGGGAGATGATATTGAGGCGACTATGGGACGGCCAGGTGGTGATATCTTTGTTTTGTGTACTTACGGTAACAGGTAGAAAACGGGTGTTTGAGGATTTGTGTTTATTAAAATATCAATTAGCTCTTTTGGCAATTCCTCTTTAATAGAATTTTCTTTCAAAATATTTCGTTATTTCTTTATTAAATTGGTTTGTCATATCAGATTTTAATAACTGATAAGTGTCTTTATGTTCTAATTGACGGTTGGCTTCTCTAATATAATCTGAAATGTTCATGATTACTGTTACATCACCTTTGTCAGCAGGCAAAATTACAATATTTTTGTTATTTTTCAGTGATGAAATGGCTTTGGATTCTTCCTTAGAGAGATTTGATGACGTTGGCAAATCATCAGAAAAATTTGGGTTAGCAATGTTAGATAAAATAACGTTCAAAAATTGTTCGATAGGGTGGTCTGGACTTAATGGTGGTGGTTCCCAACTTGATGTATCTTTAAAGTGTTCAGTGAACGTTTTCATTTCAACAGTCATGCAATGTAAATTGTTAATATTTTTTGTGTTCATTTGAGGAGTCATTGTTGTTATCAAAAAAATATTTTAATCTCACAGTTTCGGGCAAATTGAATAGTATCCATCACTAATTGAATGTGGTCAAAAATTGGAGTTGGAGCAAAGTTAAGTCCCTTAGACAACAGAGAAATTTCATTTAGTTGCAGATTATAATCTGATAAGTTAATTAAAAATTCATCTCGTCACATTGCATTGAAAATTGTGTAAGGTTGTTTTGTCGAGATGGGGAAGTTTGCGATGAGAATGGGACTGGAGATGAAGACGGAGGTGGTGGTGGAGGTAATCTGAAGCTATTCAATAGAGACGAGTCTATGGATATGTTTTTGGTGTTTGAAGTGGGCTGTAATTTACATGTTACTGAGGATTGCAAGGGTAAAGGAGTTTGTTCTAGTTGTTGCGTAGGCAATATATTTTGTGTCACTACTGAGCAATTTTGGAACTGTGGTATAAAATTCTCTCGAACATAGAATATTATTCATATAATCAGAGTGTTGTATGTACACATTTTGGGCAATGTTAAAACCATATGTTTGATAATAAAAGATTGGTAAACTTTCGCTGATGAATTATTACATTTTGTAGAAATTAAATTCATGGCATGTTGTCTAATTTCATCAATAAATGGTAGCGTGCATGGAAGCTATAATACAAAAACTGTTGAAATCTGTATGCTTGATGATAGTGGAATGGACAGTTGTCTTCTGTACAGATCATAAACTGTATTTCTGAGAATATATTATATACATACATACATATATTATATATATGTATATAAATATATATAAATATATTATATATACATTATATATATTATATATATAAATAATATATATATATATATAATATACCAATTAAGTATTTCTGCAAGCTTTGTTATAGAATAATAACGAGAAATTTCCCTCTTTGTTTGTAAATCCAAATATCTAGATCGTATAAGCAATGTTTGTGAGTTAATGGAGCCTAGAAGCGATGCAATGTGGGGTATTACCAGCGATATGCAGGGTTTATATGTGCTTATTGTTAACAGAGGGTAGTGTAGGAAAAAAGTCAGTTAATGAGATTCATTAATCAATATGAGAGAAGAGATATAACTGTGTAAAATAATGGCAAATAAAGAGTAACACAGCCGAGAGGATTATTAAAAACAACTGCATGATTGAAAAATAAGCTTTTTAATATAGTGATTTTACTATGGTCATTACATTACAACAGTAAAAAGTGTGAAATGAAATAAGATTTTAATTAATTAATTACATATATTTTTTCATATATAGATAAATATGTTATTATTATTTAATAACGTACATAGACTGCAGATTTTTAAATAAATTAAATAAAAATTAGATGAAAAGATTAAGTGGTATGGAGAAAATTCTCTTAACTATAAAATTAAAAAAAAATAATATTGTGTAGTCATAAAAATGTGTGATAAATTTATTAATGTACCATACGTTAAAGTGGATTTCTGCCTACGATTTAATAAACAATAGAGTCGTAAGTTAGTTCATGATCATAACAAGAGTTAATCCCTTATTTTTAATTCTATCTTTCTTCTTGACGATGGTGTCGTTGTAGTCAAGGACATCTATCTAATCGGAACCTTATCCAAATGAAAATAATTAATTTTTGAACCTGAATACTAATTACAACAATGCTGAAGGACACTACGCCACGTGTCGTAACAGGCTTCGCTAAAGTTTCATGCTAAATTTAAAATGTATAGCTAATTTTAGTCCAAATGGCCTACGGACGTATAGGCAGATAAAAAACATACAAAAAATATGTTGACACGAAAAAGACTAAGAATTATCTTCTAATATGTATAGTATAAACAGATAACCCAGATTAAAATTTCATTAATTTATTTTTATATGATTCAGATGTGTTAAGCAAAATTAATTTTCAGAGTTCAAATCTACTAACAAATTAATAGGTTAGAATTTAATAAATGACATATTTATATGTCATTAAAACACAAAAATGTCTATTTTTCTTAAAATTCACAAATTTTCTCACGAGTTTGCTCTGTTAAGGCTAATGGTTACATGCATATGAATATATATACATTCAAATATTATGCGTACACTGGATTTTTTATCTACACAATATTTAATAATGGACTTATTTATATGATATTAAAACACAAAAATGCCTATTTTACTTTAAAATTCACTATTTTATCACGGGTTTTGCACTTTTAAGGCTAACGCTTACGTGCACAAATATAAGGCATAAACTGACGGTGTGCAGTCAGAGAGTACTACAGAGTTAACGAATATATTTGTTTTAATTTATATCGTCAAATATTATGCGTACACTGGATTTTTCTATACACAATATTTTACTTATTGCCCATATATTGCAAAGAAATTAATAAAACTAAAAACTCCTTGAAACTTGAGTGCTGTAGCTAGAATGCAATAACTGTGTGGCATGATTATGAAACAAACTTCTTGTTTCATTTCAAAACTATAATTGAAAATATTTTGTTGTACTTTTGGCATACTACATCCAGTAGGCCTACGGTAACTATACTAGTGAATATGAGCTGATA